>NC_060176.1:72117541-72152541 GCF_021184085.1 Oncorhynchus gorbuscha
TATTAGATATGAGTAGTATTAGATATGAATAGTACTAGATATGAGTAGCATTTTTGGGGCTCCGAGTGGTGCAGTGGGTTTCAGTGCTAGAGGCGTTACTACAGACACCCTGGTTCGAATCCAGGCTTTATCACAACCGGCCGTGATTGGGAGTCCCATAAGGTTTCGCACAATTGGCCCAGCTTCGTCCGGGTTTTCCGGTGTAGGCCGTCATTGTAAATAAGAATTTGTTCTTAACTGACTTGCCTAGTCAAATAAAGGTTCAATAAAAAACTCTAATTTGATCACTATGCAGCCTAACAAAGTAGCTAAAGCCAGCGGGGTACAACTCGACTGTGACATGGCTGTGCAACTGTACCTGTTGTCTTATGTTAATGTGATCATGTGCATCACTGAGCTGAGGCTCACACTGCTGGCTGGCCACGGGGTCATGGCGACACAGACAGACGGCATGGCTGCATACTGAGGCTGACTGAGAAACATCAGAGGAGGCGATGCCTCGTAAAAATAAAACTGTGCGGGTGGGGCCCTGCACTGCTGATTTAGCCATGAGGGTCAGAGTTGAAGTCTTAACTCAGCCACCAGCCAATAGACAGAGACATCTCTGTGCCTAAGTCATCATTGTACCATGTCACAGAATAGGAAGTTACACTTCTAAAGAAGTACAGGATGAGTTGTCACATCATTGATAAGTTAGGTACTTAGTAACTAACTTAGTATACTAAAGTATTATACGTTATCATACTAATAACTTATCATACAGATGTTAATCTAACACAGTGGACTTCTTCATTGGCTGGCCAAATGACTCATTGTAACTTATTGAAACATTATCATTAATAATTGTTAAAAATCCACATCCAAACTCATATTCTAGTTGTTCTTCTGTTCTCTATCAGTAACAATATAATATATGTAATACATATTTATCTATAAAGTAATATATCTCTCCCTATCGTGAGCTCCATATCCTGCAAACAATTCAATGGAATTCATCATTAACGCTGTGGAGAGAATATGGGAATATTAAGTATCATGATAATTATTCAAAGCCAATTAGCTATTCTGCGCCTCACCACTAATACCCCTATCGCCTGCTCTGTCTCTCGACAAATCTAAAGATGTCTAAACCTAAACCTCTATCCATTTGAAACGCTTTTCAGCTGTGTAACATCCACGAACAGAGTGAAAGATAAGCTAAATCTCACTGCTTTAATAGCATTATACTACTGAGACGCTTTGGCACCGACAGAGATGGTCGCCTCGCTTCAGGTCTTTAGAAAACTGTGCAGTTATTTGTTTTTTATGTATTATTTCTTACATTGTTAGTCCAGAAAATCTCAAGTGTTATTACATACAGCCAGAAAGAACTATTGGATATAAAAGTGATATCAACTTACCAACATTACGACCAGGAATAAGTCTTTCCCGAAGCGGATCTTTTGTTCGGACCTCCACCCTGGACATGCGATCTTATCCCAGAGGCCGACCAAAAACAATGTTGTCGCCGCAGGAGAGGCTGACGGAGCGGCCTACTGGTCATAACAAGGTGGACAAAATTAGTGCACGAGTTGGCTTCCAGAGAGACATCAGAGATTGTAACATTCTCTGTTTCACGGAAACATGGCTCACTTGGGATACGTTGTCAGAGTCGATACAGCCATCCGGTTTCTTCACGCGCACTGACAGAAACAACAATCTCTCTGGTAAGAAGATTAACGACTCATGGTGTAATCACAACAACATACAGGAAGTCCTTTTGTTCACCTGACCTAGAATTCCCTACAATCAGATGCCGACCGCATTATCGAACAAGAGAATTCGCTTTGACTATAGTCACAGCAGTGTATACGCCCCCCCCCCCCCGAGATACCTCGTCAGCCTTGAAAGAATTTCACTTTACTCTATGTAAACTGGAAACCATACACCGTGAGGCTGCATATATTGTAGCTGGGGATTTGAACAAAGCTAACCTAAGATCAATTCTCCCTAAATTATATCAGCATATCGAATGCGTGACACTAGCTGGCAGAATTCTGGACCATTGCGTCTTGAACTTGCATACAAAGCCCTCCAACAGCCTGCCTTCTGCAAATCTGACCATGAATCCATTTTGTTGCTCCCAGCCTATAGACAGAAACTAAAACAGGAAACGCCCGTGCTCGGATCAATCCAACGCTGGTCTGACCAATCGGATTCCATGCTTCAAGATTGCTTCGATCACGTGGACTGGGATATGTTCCACATAGCCTCAGACAACAACATTGACTCTGTGAGCAAATTTATTAGCAAGAGCATCGGAGATGTCGTACCCGCTGTGACCATTAAACCCTTCCCTAACCAGAAACTATGGATTATTGGCAGCATTCGCACAAAACTGAAAGCACGAACCACCGCTTTTAATCAGGGCAAGGTGACCGGAAACATGACCAAATACAAACAGTGTATCTATTCCCTCCGCAAGGCAATCAAAAAAGCAAAGTGTAGGTATAGAGACAAATTCAATGGCTCAAACATGAGACGTATGTGGCAGGGTCTACAGTCAATCACGGATTACAAAAAGAAAATCAGCCCCATCGCGGACATCAACGTCTTGCTCCCAGACAAATTAAACAACTTATTTGCTTGCTTTGAGTACAATACTGTGCCACTGACACGGCCCGCTACCAAAACCTGTGTAAAACATCTAAACGTGTTAACCCTCGCAAGGCTGCCGGCCCAGACGTCATCCCTAGCCGTGACCTCAGAGCATGCGCAGACCAGCTGGCTGGTGTGTTTACGGACATAATCAACCAACTCCTATCCCAGTCTGTTGTTCCCACGTGCTTCAAGATGGCCAACATTGTTCCTGTTCCCAAGAAAGCTAAGGTAACTGAACTAAATGACTATCGCCCCATTGCACTCACTTCTGTCATCATGAAGTGCATTGAGAGTCTAGTCAAGGACCATATCACCTCCACCCTACCTGATACCCTAGACCCACTCCATTTTGCTTACTGCCCCAATAGGTCCACTGACGATGCATTCGCCATCACACTGCACACTGGCCTATCACATCTGGACAAGAGGAATACCTATGTAAGAATGCTGGTCATCGACTACAGCTCGGCATTTAACACCATAGTGCCCTCCAAGCTCGTCATCAAGCTCGAGACCCTGGGTCTCAACCCCGCCCTGTGCAACTGGGTCCTGGGCTTTCTGATGGGCCACCCCCAGGTGGTGAAGGTAGGAAACAACATCTCCAACCCGCTGATCCTCAACACTGGGGCCCCACAAGGGTGCTTTCTCAGCCCTCTCCTGTACTCCATGTTCACCCATGACTGTGTGGCCATGCACGCCTCCAACTCAATCATCAAGTTTGCAGATGACACTTAGTGGTAGGCCTGATTACCAACAACGACGAGATGGCCTACAGGGAGGAGGTGAGGGCCCTCGGAGTGTGGTGTCAGGAAAATAACTTCTCACTCAACATCAGCAAAACAAAGGAGATGATTGTGGACTACAGGAAACAGCAGAGGGAGCACACCCCCATCCACATCGATGGGACAGTAGTGGAGAAGATGGAACATTTTAAGTTCCTCGGCGTACACATCACGGACAAACTGAAATGGTCCTCCCACACAGACAGTGTGGTGAAGAAGGAGGAGAAATGTGGCTTGTCATCTAAAACACTCACAAACTTTTACAGATGCACAATCGAGAGCATCCTGTCGGGCTGTATCACCGCCTGGTAAGGCAAATGCACCTCCCTCAACCGCAGGGCTCATCAGAGGGTAGTGAGGTCTGCACAACGCATCACCGGGGGCAAACTACCTGCCTTCCAGAACATCTACAGCACCAGATGTCACAGGAAGGCCAAAAAGATAATCAAGGACAACAACCACTCGAGCCACTGCCTGTTCACCCCACTATAATCCAGAAGGCGAGGTCAGTACAGCTGCACCAAAGCTGGGACCGAGAGATTGAAAAACAGCTTCTATCTCAAGGCCATCAGACTGTTTAACAGCCATCACTAACATAGACAGGCTGCTGCCAACATACAGACTCAAATCTATGGCCACTTAAATATATGCACTTAAAAAAGGTATCAACTCAAATAACACCACTGTAATAATGTTTACATACATTATTAATCTCATATGAATATACTGTATTCTATACTATTCTACGGTATCTTAGTCACTAAATGTTTACATATCCTACATTACTCATCTCATATGTATATACTGTATTCTACTCCATCTTGACTACGCCGCACGCCATCGCTCATCCATATACTTAAATGTACATATTCTATTCATCCCTTTACATTTGTGTGTATTTGTGTGTACAAGGTAGTTTTTGTGAATTTTTTAGATTACTTGTTAGATATTACTGCATAGTCGGAACTGCTAACCATGTGTATGTGACCAATACAATACAATTAGATTTGATTTGACCAGTTCCGATGTATGGTTGTTAACATAAAATATGTACCCATCCTAGCCTCTGCATAGGCCTGCATACTGCGTGAATGAATGGTGACATCTCATTGGTCAACTAAACCATGACTGAATATTTTGATCAATCCAGCAATAGAACATTATACATTTTACAATAAATAACCACTACAGATAAGACATGTTAGAACTAAAGAAATCGCTAACCTATTTGTTTCAGCGTAGTGGCTGGGCTACTGGAAAAACAGTCTTCACTGTGTTGCATATCCTTGTTTTGTTTATATGATAACCGACCTTACAACAAACTCTTGGAGGCAGGTTGTTACTCTAGATTGATATCCTGTCTAGACCTGTGACCTCTTTATGTGTGTCCATCGGCTGCCATTCAATTACATTATGTACAAGGGACAGGAGAGTCAACGGATACAGCTACTTAACACGGCCTCTCCCTCAGGTAAAGAACTAGGATGTAGTGCTTTGTCCATGGGCCAGGCACTATTGACACAAGTCGTAAAACAAAGTGAGAGGCTAGCGTTGTCCTCGGTAGCATAGTCCTGAAAGTAAATATTGTGATTTGTAGCCGCGATGTGAGATATACATGTAAACATCAACACCACCTAGCCAAGGTGTCACGCCCTGGTCGAAGTATTTTGTGTTTATCTTCATGTATTGGGTCAGGCCAGGGTGTGGCATGGGGTTTTTGTATTGTGGTGTGTTTTGTCTTGGGGTTTTGGTGTGTATTGGGATTGTAGCTAGTGGGGTGATCTAGCAAAGTCTATGGCTGTCTGGAGTGGTTCTCAATCAGAGGCAGGTGTTTATCGTTGTCTCTGATTGGGAACCATATTTAGGCAGCCATATTCTTTGAGTTTGTCGTGGGTGATTGTCCTTAGTGTCCTTGTTCATGTCTGTGTTAGTTTTCACTAGTATAGGCTGTTTTCGTTACGTTCTTTGTTTTGTAGTGTTTGTGTTTTTGATTCGTGTTACGTATTTGTTCATTAAACATGGATCGCAATCTACACGCTGCAGTTTGGTCCGACTCTCCTTCACCACACCTAGAAAACCGTTACACAAGGCCTGTAAATGCTGGGGTTAGACAGCAGTAAGACAATTAAGGGCCACTGTTACTGTTGAAGGAGCTTTGGTAGACAGCAATGAATATTGACTAGGTAAAGGTACAGTATAATAGAGAAGAATTGCCCACTGTCTTCCTAGTAGTAGGGTGAGGTTGACCCTTATTGCTGATCTTGGATCAGTTTTGCATTGTCCCACTAATTGTAAATGGATATTATGGGAGTTTGGCAATGAATCCTTTATCTACTTCCCCAGAGTCAGATGAACTTGTGTATCCCATATTTATGTCTCTGCAGGCAGTTTGAAGGTAGTTACTAACTAGTGTTAGTGCATTTGCATTGGATGTCCATGGTAACATCTAGCACGCTCACAAAACTTACTCTTCTGGATTCAGAGACAAGGAAGTTGTATCCATGAGTTCATCTGATTCTGGGGAAGTATATAAAGGGCTTCATTGGAGGGAAAGCTGATCCTAGATCTGTAACAAGGGGAAACTTCACCTGTGGTCCTTCTGTAGCTCAGTTGGTAGAGCATGGCGCTTGTAACGCCAGGGTAGTGGGTTCGATCCCCGGGACCACCCATACGTAGAATGTATGCACACATGACTGTAAGTTGCTTTGGATAAAAGCGTCTGCTAAATGGCATATATATTATATATATTACCTTCCTGTCACATGACTGGGTCACTTAAAGACAACCCTCTTGGTTCCTCCATATTTTCCCCTCATCCTTTCTGCTGGGAATGATGAATCAGATTGTGGACTTTGGTTTGTTCTCACCAGTTCCCTGCAGCAGTACACCCACCATCCCATGACCCTTCACCCCTCTGACAGTGGCCTCTCATGGAGGGACATGAGTCAGTAGACCAGGCCAAAGGACTAGCAGGCTGGGACACAGACCCGCTCTGTTCTCCTCTGAGACCCACACTAGGACAGACTACAGCCGGCCAAGGTACCCCTGTGTGTGTGTGTGTGTGTGTGTGTGTGTGTGTGTGTGTGTGTGTGTGTGTGTGTGTGTGTGTGTGTGTGCGCGTGCGCGTGCGCGCGCACATCTGAGGAATCTTGCCACCCCATTGGATATATTCAGTTATTATAAGGTTGTTGACTGATAGGAATTTAGAATGTGTCGGTATTCATTCATCAAATAAACAAAAAAAAGATAAATCCATCAGGAGGCTGATTGATGCAAGAGAGTTGATGACCAGGGGTTCCTGGTTGAACTATTCTATGAATGCCTGTGATACAGTTGTTAGTTTGCTATACAAATGCTGAAAGGTACGACTAAAGTAAATAAATATCATCCATTGCATGCAAGATTGATGGTTTATCTATGCCATTTTAATGTAATGAGTTAAACATGTGTGACGTCCACCAATACGTAAGGTCAGATGGTATCATGTCACATGCTGTCTGGCCAACGGCACCGGCTGTATTAAGTGCAGTTCCTCACGAAAGCAATTATGGTATGACATGACCCGATTTGGTTTAAATGTGATTAGATTTGATACAGATCCCCATTGTTCTGGCAACTTCATGATCAGTCCAACACAACCTTCATGGCAACTTGATGATCAGTCTGACACAACCTTCATGGCAACTTGATGATCAGTCTGACACAACCTTCATGGCAACTTGATGATCAGTCCGACACAACCTTCATGACAACTTGATAATCAGCCCGACAAAACCTTCATGACAACTTGATGATCAGTCTGACACAACCTTCATGACAACTTGATGATCAGTCTTCATGACAACAATCCTTCATGACAACTTGATGATCAGTCTGACACAACCTTCATGACAACTTGATGATCAGTCTGACACAACCTTCATGACAACTTGATGATCAGTCCAACACAACCTTCATGACAACTTGATGATCAGTCTGACACAACCTTCATGACAACTTGATGATCAGTCTGACACAACCTTCATGACAACTTGATGATCAGTCTGACAAAACCTTCATGACAACTTGATGATCAGTCCAACACAACCTTCATGGCAGGCCCTTTGTCATACTACACAACACAGTGATATGGCCCCATGACATATAATTACATTCCCCACATAGAGAAGGTGAATTAATGGGGAGGTTTTGTAACCCTTCTGATAATATAAGATAACATCAACTCTTTGGATACAGACAGCTAGACAGACAGCCAGCTAGCCAGCTAGCCAGACATAAAGACAGCCAGACAGACAACCAGCCAGAGAGACAGACAGATGTCCATGCAGATTGCACAGAAGTGAATCCATGCTCTGCAACTCCATCTCTACCGGAACAGATGAGATGAAAGAGAGAGATTCTGTTTAATTAGCTTGATAAGACCATGGACATGAACAGCCTTGTTAGACCAGGGACATGAACAGCCTTGATAAGACCATGGACATGAACAGCCTTGTTAGACCAGGGACATGAACAGCCTTGATAAGACCAGGGACATGAACAGCCTTGTTAGACCAGGGACATGAACAGCCTTGATAAGACCATGGACATGAACAGCCTTGTTAGACCAGGGACATGAACAGCCTTGTTAGACCAGGTACATGAACAGCCTTGTTAGACCAGGTACATGAACATCCTTGGAGACAGACACAGATTATGTGTCGCCGTAACAACACCAATGACGTGTTGGTGACAGAAGCTAAGAAGCCGCAAGTTCTTCACTAGCGAGCTCCTCACATTAGTCTTGTTATTCACCTGTGGCACGTGTGTGTGTGTGTGTGTGTGTGTGTGTGTGTGTGTGTGTGTGTGTGTGTGTGTGTGTGTGTGTGTGTGTGTGTGTGCGTGCGTGCGTGCGTGCGTGGGTGGGTGCGTGCGTGCGTGCGTGGGTGCGTGTGTGTGTGCGTGTGCGTGTGGGTGGGTGCGTGTGCGTGTGTGTGTGTGTGTGCGTGTGCGCGTGTGGGTGGGTGCACAGGATAAAGTACAAAGATGTCCCAGTCGAGGCATTGCTCACTGGCCATGCAGATGAACTTTCATCAGCTTAACAGAGCTGATAGTTATCACACACACACACACTGACAACACAGAGGGATCAATGAGCAGACCCGCCTAAGCATGAACAAACACAAGGAGTCAGAGACCTACACACATATACTCATCACACTCTTTCACTTGTACTCACTCACTCACTCACTCACTCACTCACTCACTCACTCACTCACTCACTCACTCACTCACTCACTCACTCACTCACTCACTCACTCACTCACCCTCACTCACTCACTCACTCACTCACTCACTCACTCAATCACTCACTCACTCACTCACTCACTCACTCACTCACTCACCACTCACCACTCACTCAATCCCTCACTCACTCACTCACTCACTCACCACTCACTCACTCACTCACTCACCACTCACCACCACTCACTCACTCACTCAATCCCTCCCTCACTCACTCACTCACTCACTCACTCACCACTCACTCACTCACTCACTCACTCACTCACTCACTCACTCACTCACTCACTCACTCACTCACTCAACCCCTCACTCACTCAATCCCTCACTCACTCACTCACTCACTCACTCACTCACTCACTCACTCACTCACTCACTCACTCACTCACTCACTCGCTGTGGCCTCTCTCGGCTCCCCACAGGTTTCCACTTGGCCTACTATTATCTCGTGGAACACAGAGCATTCAAAAGGATCCATGAGCCAACTGGTGGGCCACAGTAAAAGGCAGACCCTGGAATAACAAACCTGACCTTCAGACATCTTGCCAAGTGCCCTTGTCTCAAAGACATAAATTCATTATTCCCTTTATAGTGAGCGCACTCATTTTGACATGGCTCTGGTCAAAAGGAGTGCACTATATATAGAATAGGGTGCCATTTGGGACACAGATATATCACCCTACAGGGAAAAGTCAATATGAGGGTGTTACTGTATACTGTTTCTATGTAATATAATACAAGTATGATTATACAGTGAGTGTACAAAACATTATGAACAGCTGCTCGTTCCTTGACATAGACTGATCAGGTGAATCCAGGTGAAAGATATGATCCCTTTTTGATGTCACTTGTGAAATTCACTTAAATCAATATAGATGAAGGGAAGGAGACATGTTAAAGAAGGATTTTTAAGCCTTGAGACAATTGAGACATGGATGGTGTATGTGTGCCATTCAGGCGGTGAATGGGCAATATTTTTTTTTTAATTGCCTTAGAACAGGGTATGGTAGTAGGTCCCAGGCGCACCGGTTTGTGACAAGAACTCCAACGCGGCTGGGTTTTTCACATTCAACTGTTTCCTGTGTGTTTCAAGAATGGTCCACTTGATACAACTGTGTAAAGTATTAGAGTTAACATGTGCCAGCATCCCTGTGGAACGCTTTCGACACCTTGTAGAGTCCATGCTCCAATGAATTGAGGCTGTTCTGAGTTATATGCTGCGCCAAATTATACATTAATCTTTCATGTACGTAGTAGGAGTTGAATGTCAACCTGTGAACTTTCCATGTCCTTTTCATTTTTCACTTTTTGTGCTCCCCCTCCTCTCTCTCTCTCTCTCTCTCTCTCTCTCTCTGACTTTATCACGGTCTCTCTCTCTCTCTCTCTCTCTCTCTCTCTCTCTCTCTCTCTCTCTCTCTCTCTCTCTCTCTCTCTCTCTCTCTCTCTCTCTCTCTCTCTCTCTCTGACTTTATCACGGTCTCTCTCTCTCTCTCTCTCTCTGACTTTATCACGGCCTCTCTCTTCCCCTCTCTCTCTCTCTCTCTCTCTCTCTCTCTCTCTCTCTCTCTGACTTTATCACGGTCTCTTTCTTCCCCTCTCTCTTTCTGACTCCCAGGACCCTTCCCAGACCACATCAAACCCTGACATTTTAATCACTAAGCCAACTATTTCAGTCAACCTATTCTTAAGCATAGCTGGGCCAAACCATCTTTATGGAAATCCCCAGTCTCTGTGTGTGCTGGTTTGTAAAGGGCATAATGGGGGCTGCCAGCCAGGTATAGTCTTAGCCTCATGTTTCCTCTAGGTGAGATGGAGTCTGGTGCACCCTGCTACACATTGGCTCCAGCCATTTTATCTGGTCCTAGACCCACACTGCATTCATCTAGTGAAAAATTGGCTGTCTCATCAGGAGCTTTTGCCAGAGGTTTTTCTCTGCATCAAAGTCACACGGCTTTGATATAGCTTTTATCAATGGCCAAATAAAAGAGCAATAACTGAATCTGGGGTTTATTTATTTTTTTACCTTTATTTAACCAGGCAAATCAGTTAAGAACAAATTCTTATTTACAATGACCGCCTAGGAACAGTCGGTTATTCGACCAACGCTCTAACCACTAGGCTACCTGCCGGGTAAAGGAATAAAGCCTTAGAGGAATGAGCAAATATAGAACACTTTTAGCAGCACCTACAGTGTTCTTTTTCTGTCCCTTCAGTGCCCTTCCAGCACATCTTGGCTCTGGGCTGGAATAAGGTCATAGAGTCACCACTAGTTACCACAGCCGCAAAGTTATAAACCTAGCCTATTTCTACAATTTATCTTCTTAAAATGTTATTTTAAACCTAACCCTATCCTTTATTAGACTGCTAACCTCATGCCTAACCCTAAACATAGCCCTTTACACCAACCTGGACTCAGGAGTAGACGTAACATAGTAATCTTGAATCTGGGACACTCGGATTAGTATGATATGTTAAGTTTCGTATGGTATGTGTCGAACTACAATTCGTATGATATGTTACAATTTGCAATTCATACAATATTACGATTTGCAAATCTTAAAATATATTATGAATTTGCAAACGTATTAAATGTTACAAATTCCAATTTGTTGTGGCTAACGTTAGCTAGGTGGCTAATGCTAACATTAGCTAATGTTAGGGTTAAGGTTAGGGGAAGGGTTAGCTAACATGCTAAGTAGTTGTAAAGTTGCTAATTATATAAAAAGCTAAAGTTGTCCTTGATGAGATTCAAACATGTAACCTTTGGGTTGTTATAGATTCGCGTTATAGGCCTATCCATCCACCACAACCAACTACCTACTTTAGTTTTAGCCTTAAGAAACCATCTGTCTTATATAACCATACCAAATCTAACATATCACACTAATTTGAATGTCCTGGATTTACTTTTACTATGTTACGTCTAGTCTATGAGACCAGGCTGCATATATGGGTTGAAAATAGCAGATATGGGCACTAATACACACAGTGACTGTACAGTAACATTCATGACTTCAGAGCTCTGGCTCTGCGATCCACAGCACTGTATGGGTTTTGACTGACAATTTTTGGAACATGAGCACGAAAAGAAGTTGCCCCATCCCTCCTGCTAATTGGGCAACTTTTGCATGTGTTTTGATGTCTGAGTGAGGGAAATGCTGTAGATTTCGAGGAGTCTATGTATTTTGACAGATGAGACGTTGAGGGTTATAATAAATACCGCTTTGATGTTAAACAAGCCAAATTTCACATTTCCATACAATAAAACTCATGTCATGTGCAGTTGAAGTGTTTCTGATCACTATGTTTGATGTGCAGTTACCAGATGACATGGTGTCATAGCCTTGGTTGTTCTGAACAGAATGAGCCTATGTTAGTCTGATGTGAAGAACATTGGCTGAGGCACACCCACCTGAATGCACTCATGACTACTTTCTATGCTCACCCAAATTATTCTCTGTTTCGCTGAATCGCATTGTGAAAGCCTAACACTATCATATCGTATTTTAGAACTTACCTAGTCGTGTTGGCAACACAACAGGGTTTCAAATGAAGCCCAACTGACCAAGATTGCGATTTATAATGGATCGTTTTTGGATTGTGTAAATAACAACAGTAATTGTGTGAGGGAAGGGATGCAGGGCTGTGTTCCAAATAAAATAACTACAAGAGTGCTTGCTCTAGTTCCTCAAAGGCACATCTAGGAGAGCTCAAAAAGCACCTTTTAGTTGAACACTATTCTTTGAGTCATAAAGTGCATTGAAATGACTTAAGAACTGTGGACACTTTGGAGAGGTGTGGCCACTCAGTTTGTCCTCTCACTCAAACCCTTGTCATTTACCATGAATATTCTAGAGAATTAAATTAAGGTTAAAAAATAATTATTATCTCACTCACTCCTCTCATACCTCCTTTGATTCCACTCTTCACCGGCCTTAGCTCCTGACCACAAGTGTGACTCTCTCCTCCCATTTCTCGCTCAACAATTTCTCACCCTTCTCCCTGTCCTCTCTCCCCCCTCCCTCTCTGACTGCTCTCACAAGGCACAGAGTCACAGTTTCCATTATCGTGGTAAAGAATGGGTATTTTTAGAGAGGGACTCAGCTTGAGTGACTCCCTGGGAGGATGCGGAATGCTATGACCAATCACCAAAGCTGTTTTTCACACGGCTCTGGTGAATGCACGGACTGGGTGTCCCCCCGCCCTGGAACAGGGCCCAGTGAGAACACAGATTGGGAATGGGCATGGGCCCATGCCAGAGTATTCTGGGATGGACTCCAAGATAGAGGAAACGGCCCGGTGTTAGTGAGAGGTAGGGGGGAGAGATAGGGTGAGCTCGGGGGGTTGGGGGTAAAGCGTAACGTAGGGGTAACACAGTGGTAAATGCAGGGATAACGCAGTGGTAAACGCAGGTCTAACACAGTGGTAAACACAGGGGTAACACAGTGGTAAACACAGGGGTAACACAGAGGTCAACGCAGAGATAACACAGAGGTAAATGCAGGGGTAACACAGGGGTAAACGCAGGGGTAACACAGTGGTAAACGCAGGGGTAACACAGTGGTAAATGCAGGGTAACACAGTGGTAAATGCAGGGGTAACACAGTGGTAAACACAGGGGTAACACAGTGGTAAACACAGGGTAACACAGTGGTAAACACAGGGGTAACACATTGGTAAACACAGGGGTAACACAGTGGTAAACACAGGGGTAACACAGTGGTAAACACAGGGGTAACACAGTGGTAAACACAGGGGTAACACAGTGGTAAACACAGGGGTAACACAGTGGTAAACACAGGGGTGTGGTAAACACGGGTAACACAGTGGTAAACACAGGGGTAACACAGTGGGAAATGCACAGGGGTAACACAGTGGGAAATGCAGGGGTAACACAGAAGTAAATGCAGGGGTAAAGCAAAAGGTTCCAAAGCTCTGAGAGTGAGGTGTATGAGTGGGCAAAAGAGAGGCAAAGGGTAAGGATGAGTTCTTCTGTGAATAGAAATGCATTATTAGTAGTATCACTCGATAGAGGATAACCTGAACGGGTTCACTGAGGATCAGAGTTCAGTAATAGAGGCATATTTTACATTTTAAGTGAGAATAGGCATTGGTCTGAAGCTGAAAAATAGAGAAAATTCACATGAGCACCACAATGTCTCATGCTCACAAGCACCTCATGCTCTACCAAGGTTTTCCAGCGCACAACTTTGACCTACTACAGTCGCTATGTTGGTATTGTGCAAACTATGTGTAGGCAGGTTGCTTAGGATTCAAACCTTCTCAAACAGCCTAGTTCATACTCTTAGAGGAGGTGCTTCCACAACAATGCCATTTGTACTGCATACAAGTTAAAGTATTAGATTCCTCACACACCACAGTAAGACATTATCCCATTTCAAACCTTTTCATGCTTTCTTCTAATTAAATGAAAGCATGCTTTGCTTTTACACTAACAAGACCGTCAGGCTTGATTGAGTTGTTTTGTCTTGTATTAATGCATGCATGCATTCTTTAAACCAACATTTGAGCAAAACAAAATACCATAACGACATCCTTTTTTAGTCAGTAGCTCCCAACATAACAGGTGGTGGTGGACACACTGGTTCAGAAAGATAGAGCTTGTCTACATTCCTGATCTTTGTAAGTGTTATCCCATTTGTGTAATACTGACAAAAGCTCACAACCACTTGTGTTTCAAACATTGTCCTGATGTATAAATTGCTGTGTTGATTAGCGGACAGTTCATTACCACTGTAAAGTGAATATGTTGCTTATGTTATCCTATGTTTGTACATGAATGTGTTTTTGCAAAACAAGATTATGAAGCAACAATAATGCACATTTACAATAGGCCTATATCTAAAAATACATTCAACCAAATGATGTATGTATAGCAGTGGAGGCTGAGGCTCATAATAATGGCTGGAACGGAGCAAATGGAATGGAATCAAACACCTGGAAACCATGTGTTTTATGTATTTGATACCATTCCAGCTATTCCGCTCCAGCCACTACCACAAGCCCATCCTCCCCATTTAAGATACCCCAACCTCCTGCGATGTATACCGCTATTTTTTTATTTAAATGTTATATTTCACCTTTATTTAACCAGGTAGGCTAGTTGAGAACAAGTTCTCATTTGCAACTGCGCCCTGGCCAAGACAAAGCATAGCAGTGTGAACAGACAACACAGAGTTACACATGGAGTAAACAATTAATAAGTCAATAACACAGTAGAAAAAAAGGGGAGTCTATATACATTGTGTGCAAAAGGCATGAGGAGGTAGGCGAATAATTACAATTTTGCAGATTAACACTGGAGTGATAAATGATCAGATGGTCATGTACAGGTAGAGATATTGGTGTGCTAAAGAGCAGAAAAGTAAATAAATAAAAACAGTATGGGGATGAGGTAGGTAAAAATGGGTGAGCTATTTACCGATGGACTATGTACAGCTGCAGTGATCGGTTAGCTGCTCAGATAGCTGATGTTTGAAGTTGGTGAGGGAGATAAAAGTCTCCAACGTCAGCGATTTTTGCAATTCGTTCCAGTCACAGGCAGTAGAGAACTGAAACGAGAGGCGGCCAAATGAGGTGTTGGCTTTAGGGATGATCAGTGAGATACACCTGCTGGAGTGCGTGCTACGGATGGGTGTTGCCATCGTAACCAGTGAACTGAGATAAGGCGGAGCTTTACCTAGCATGGACTTGTAGATGACCTGGAGCCAGTGGGTTTGGCGACGAGGGCCAGCCGACTAGAGCATACAAGTCGCAGTGTTGGGTGGTATAAGGTGCTTTAGTGACAAAACGGATGGCACTGTGATAAACTGCATCCAGTTTGCTGAGTAGAGTGTTGGAAGCAATTTTGTAGATGACGTCGAGGATCGGTAGGATAGTCAGTTTTACTAGGGTAAGTTTGGCGGCGTGAGTGAAGGAGGCTATGTTGCGGAATAGAAAGCCGACTCTTGATTTGATTTTCGATTGGAGATGTATGATATGAGTCTGGAAGGAGAGTTTACAGTCTAGCCAGACACCTAGGTACTTATAGATGTCCACATATTCAAGGTCGTATACATCATTTTAATAGCAGGACACCATAAAACCCATTATCTCTCTGAATAGCATGAACTAGGCTGTTCAAGAAGGTTTGAATCCTAAGCAACCTGCCTACACATAGCTTGAAGTACAATACCAACGTAGCTTCTGTAGTAGGTTTAAGCCGTGTGCTGGAAAACCTTGGTAGAGCATGGGTGGAATAGGCATTGTGGTGCTCATGTGAATTTCCTTTTTTGTTGTTGTCTTCAGACCAATGCCTATTCTCACTTTGAACATAATGTTTCTGTTTTTAATTTCCTTGGTTTTTACACTAGAAGGTGATTTTGCAACATTATCATACAACACTATAATTAAGCAATAAGGCACAAGGGTTGTGGTATATGGCCAGTATACCACGGCTAAGGACTCTTATTATGCAGTGCCTGGATACAGGCCTTAGCCATGGTATATTTGCCATATACCACAACCCCCGAGGTGCCTTATTTGCTATTATGAACTAGTTACCTATGTAATTACAATGTTATATCAAACCCGTGGTGTACAGTCTGATATACCACTGCTTTCAGCCACTCAGCATTCAGGGCTCGAACCACCCAGTTTATAATTCAGCTTAACACAGCAATAAAAGTGATGTAAAAGTAAATAAAAATGACAAATGGCAACAGAGATAATGTAGTTGTTTGTATTTATTTCATATTAACAGCTGATTTTCCAGAAGGAAGCAAAAAAACAGGCGCCATTTTTTAGAAAATATGGAGTAACCTGGAAAAATATTCCCTGATATCTCTTAAAACAACCGAGAAAGCTCCTGGAACACACATATACAACATGTACCCACCCACATGTACTATTTACATGAAAATGTACCTTAAAGTTTATTGAAGAAAGGGCTAGTACTGCATTACCTGTAAACAAAGGTGAGTTATCACAAAATATAACCAACAACCAAATGTACATTCATCAAGACATGGTCAACTTTGTAACTGCAATTCAGGGATGGCCACAATTACTCTTGACAAGCTACAGGTTTATACAGGCTTTTTGTTCAAGCCCAGTTCTACCACACCTGATTCTACTATTCATGGTTTCAATGAACAACTGAGGTCTTGATGAACAGCTGAGGTCTTGATGAACAGCTGAGGTCTTGGTGAACAGTTGAGGTCTTGATGAACAGCTGAGGTCTTGATGAATAGCTGAGTTCTTAGTGAACAGCTGAGGACTTGATGAACAACTGAGGTCGTGATGAACAGCTTGAGGTCTTGGTGAACAGCGGAGGTCTCGATGAACAGCGGAGGTCTCGGTGAACAGCTGAGGTCTCGATGAACAGCGGAGGTCTCGGTGAACAGCTGACGTCTCGGTGAATAGCAGAGGTCTCGGTGAACAGCTGAGGTCTTGATGAATAGCTGAGTTCTTGGTGAACAGCTGAGGTCTTGGTGAACAGTTGAGGTCTTGATGAACAGCTGAGGTCTTGATGAATAGCTGAGTTCTTGGTGAACAGCTGAGGTCGTGATGAACAGCTGAGGTCTTGGTGAACAGCGGAGGTCTCGGTGAACAGTTGAGGTCTTGATGAACAGCTGAGGTCGTGATGAACAACTGAGGTCTTGATTAACAGCTGAGGTATTGGTGAACAGTTGAGGTCGTGATGAACAACTGAGGTCTTGATGAACAGCTGAGGTCTTGGTGAACAGTTGAGGTCTTGATGAACAGCTGAGGTCTTGATGAATAGCTGAGTTCTTGGTGAACAGCTGAGTTCGTGATGAACAACTGAGGTCTTGATGAACAGCTGAGGACTTGATGAACAACTGAGGTCGTGATGAACAGCTGAGGTCTTGGTGAACAGCCGAGGTCTCGGTGAACAGCTGAGGTGTGGATGAACAGCTGAGGTCTTGGTGAACAGCCGAGGTATCGGTGAACAGCTGAGGCGTTGATGAACAGCTGAGGTCTTGGTGAACAGCTGAGGCGTTGATGAACAGCTGAGGTCTTGGTGAACAGCGGAGGTCTCGGTGAACAGCTGAGGTCTTGATGAACAGCCGAAGTGTTAATGAACAGATGAGGATCATCCAGAGTATTCCAAATGACAAACTGCTGAGAAACACCTGCAAAATACAAAGTCATTCGATAAGCACAACACTTCTAAGAGAAATTCAAGACATATTTTCAATTCTGAAATTGGATAGGTGCTCTTAACCCTTGAATACAAAACTTCAGTTACAAATGTCTTAACTAATGCGATACACAGCTATCCAACTCCAATAAAAGAGCACACATTTCCTTATTGTTAAATGGAAGTATAAATATGTAGAAGAGCTCACAGATTTGGAAGAGAACATACATTTTAAGTATTGATAGTGCATTTAAATTTGCATAAATCGTTCGTTAGTTCCATATGGGCCAACTTGCAATTCTCTGTGACAGGCGTATTCCCCCAATCCACCACTCTGCCATAAAGGACTATGTCCCTAGGCAGTACTGTAGGGATGGCGTGCAAGTCACGGAACAGGGCAGCGACATCTTGCTTGAGAGTCTGAGAGTTGGTCTCTCCTATGCTCTATTAAGACGATGGCAGTAGTACACAGCACCACACTCAATGCCACTTGCCTGCCACTCCACAAACCCAAAGGCTCTTTTAAGAGACAAATAATGAATGAAAATATGAAAATGTGTCTGTAGGGGGCTGTCAAAACTATAAATTAAATAAATAACTGTCAAAACGTGTCTTCCAGGAGACAAACCCAGAGTCTTCAGATACCTCTAGCCATTACACCACAAACCCTGTTCTTAAAACACTGATTTCGACAGACCATTTAAATGAGCAGTCTTGAAGTGCTTGTTCCAAAACGATTTTGTTCATTTATTTATATTGCTTGGTTAACTTACAATAGTCTAAACGAGTTGATTTATTGAAAACAGACTCAATTAATCACGTAGCTAACTATGTTAGTGAGCATGTCATTTTCTTTTGACTGCGCACAGCATGGCACACAATTTAAGCAAGCGTAGAGGGGGTTTGATTAATATGGCCCGTCACATCATCGGGCGGAAGCAGGGAGGGAAGGCAGATAGTGTGTTTATCAAAAGCATTCACTTTTGCATGTGAAAACAGAATTGTACTTGTTACTACACGTGCATAATTGCGTCTTGAGTTGACTTCGCCATCAGACAGAGCGGGCATCTGGCTCACACCCGGGAGGCAGCCCGGTTCCAAATGGAATCCAATCACCTTTCAGCCAGTGCAAAACACCCCTACACAGGCATCCATGCAGGAGAGTTGTTTTATCTGGGTGCACAGTGTGCAGCACCCTGACTACTTTCTACTTGTTGATGGCAACTTCAGATTTTCTGGGAACACACTGAAATGTAACTTAACACTATGTTAATCAGTCAGCACAAATATGAATTCTAATAATGACAAGGCAAGAGAGGGAGCATTTGCCTGTAAGTGATGAAATGTATTCTACATGTTTGAAACAGCGATGCTGTCCTGCGAGCGTGGGAAGTCTGATGCTAGCACGCATTTGCACACTGAACTTAGGCTCTGTTTGGGGTTCAACCATTGACTATAGCTATATGCGGTTCATAACTAGCTTACTGTTTTTGTTGTATGTTTGGTTTGTGTTGTGGTCTTGGCTGTTGAGGAAATGTAGCGTAGCTAACTGCAGTGTTTTTCCTGTCTGAAATCTGGCTACCTTGTCTTACCGTAGCTTGGTGTATGCAATGAAAATTACCCTGAGCAGCGTGGCAGTATCCCAAAGTTTGGTGGGTACTGGAGTGTTGAAAACTGTCACGGGTGTGAATAGGGTGTGAAGGGTGTGAATAGGGTGTGAATAGGGTGGGTACTCTAGGTTTTGTAGTTCTATGTTTTATTTTTATTTGTTGGCCTAGTATGGTTCCCAATCAGAGGCCCCTGTCTATTGTTGTCTCTGATTGGGGATCATACTTAGGAAGCCCTTTTCCCACCTTCAGTTGTGGGTGTCAAGTTTGTTATAAGGATCGGAACAAGGCACAGGGTGGTATGCGTGCATTCTTATTTACTTAAATAATGAAACACTGAACAAACTAACAAAATAACAAAATTAAACTTGAAGCTATACAAATGAGTGCTGACAGGCAACTACACATGGACAAGATCACACAAACACCAAAGGGAAATGGCTACCTAAATATGATCCCCAATCAGAGACAATGATAAACAGCTGCCTCTGATTGGGAACCATATCAGGCCACCATAGACATACAATTCACCTAGACCTACAAATACTCTAAACATACAAAAAACCCTAGACAATACAAAAACTAGCGTACCCACCCTAGTCACGCCCTGACCTAACCAAAATATAAAGAAAACAGATATCTAAGGTCAGGGCATGACAGTGGGATCTTGTCTTTGTTTGTTGCATGGGTTGCACTCCTAAGCTTTTCGTTTGTTGAGTTGTTTATTTTTCTATTTTTTTTTGGTGGAACATTTTAATAAAGAAAATGTGCACCTTCCACGCTGCACCTTGGTCTTCATTTAACGACGGACGTTACAGGATCCAATAACTGTAATGTTTTTTAGCATACAATATAGCTCAGTATTTATATTATTCAGTTTTTGCTCAACTGTATCAAGGGATCCAATAATGCTGGACCTCACTGTATGTGTGAGTACATACAGTGCCTTGCAAAAGTATTCATCTCCCTTGGCGTTTTTCCTATTTTGTTGCATTACAACCTGTAATTTAAATAGATTTTTATTTGGATTTCATGTAATGGACATACACAAAATAGTCCAAATTGGTGAAGTGAAAAAAAAGTTTCAAAATATTCTAATAAATATAAAACGGAAAAGTGATGTGTGCATATGTATTCACCCCCGTTGCTATGAAGCCCCTACATAAGATCTGGTGCAACCAACTACCTTCAGAAGTGACATAATTAGTCAAATAAAGTCCATCTGTGTGCAATCTAAGTGTCACATGATCTGTCACATGATCTCAGTATATATATCTGTTCTGAAAGGCCCCAGAGTCTGTAACACCACTAAGCAAGGGGCACCACCAAGCAAGCAGCATCATGAAGACCAAGGAGCTCTCCAAACAGGTCAGGGACAAAGTTGTGGAGAAGTACAGATCAGAGTTGGGTTATATAAAATATCTGGAACTTTGAACATCCCACGGAGCACCATTAAATCCACCATTAAAAAATTGAAAGAATATGGCACCACAACAAACCTGCCAAGAGAGGGCCGCCCACCAAAACTCACGGACCAGGCAAGGAGGGGATTAATCAGAGAGGCAACAAAGAGACCAAAGCTAACCCTGAAGGAGCTGCAAAGTTCCACAGAGGAGATTGGAGTATCTGTCCATTGCACCACTTTAAGCCGTACACTCCACAGAGCTGGGCTTTACGGAAGAGTGGCCAAAAATAAGCAAACCCATTTGGTGGTCGCCAAAGGGCATGTGGGAGACTCCCCAAACATATATAAGAAGGTACTCTGGTCACATGAGACTAAAATTGAGCTTTTTGGCCTTCAAAGACAAACACTTTTTTTGCGCAAACCCAACACCTATCATCACCCCAAGAACCCTATCTCAACAATGAAGCATGGTGGTGACAGCATCATGCTTTGGGGATGTTTTTAATTGGCAGGGACTGGGAAACTGGTCAGAATTTAAGGAATGATGGATGGCGCTAAATACAGGGAAATTATTGAGAGAAACCTGTTTCGGTCTTCTAGAGATTTGAGATTGGGATGGAGGTTCACCTTCCAGCAGGAAAATGACCCTAAGCATCCTGGTAAAAGCAACACTCGAGTGGTTTAAGGGAAAACATTTAAATGTCTTGGAATGGCCTAGTCAAACCACAGACCTCAATCCAATTGACAATCTGTGGTATGACTTAAAGATTGCTGTACACCAGCGGAACCCATCCAACTTGAAGGAGCTGGAGCAGTTTTGCCTTGAAGAATGGGCAACAATCCCAGTGGCTAGATGTGCCGAGCTATAGAGATATCCCAAGAGACTTTTGACTTGGGGGGGGGGGTGAATTGTTATGCACGCTCAAGTTTTACATTTTGTTTGGTCTTATTTCTTGTTTGTTTCACAATAAAAACATTTTGCATCTTTAAAGGGGTAGGCATGTTGTGTAAATCAAATGATTCAAACCCCCCCCAAAAATCCATGTTAATTCCAGGTTGTAAGCAACAAAATAGGAAAAATACCTAAAGGGGGTGAATACTTCCGCAAGCCGCTGTATGTGGGTGTGTTTGTCTGTGTATGGATTTCATGTGTTTACGCTGAGTAACGTATGTGCGAGCTTGTGCTTGTCTGTTTGTTGTTTACCGGGTAGCTGTTTGTGAGCCACAGTAGCCACCTGTTGTACTGTGGTCCTGTGGTCCTGTTGTACTGTGGTCACGTGGTCCTGTTGTACTATGGTCCTGTGGTGCTGTTGTACTGTGGTCATGTGGTCCTGTTGTACGGTGGTCCTGTGGTCCTGTTGTGGTCCTGGGGTCCTGTTGTGGTCCTGTGGTTCTGTTGTGCGTGGTTCTGTTATACGATGGTCCTGTGGTCCTGTTGTGCTGTGGTCCTGTGGTTCTGTTGTGCGTGGTTCTGTTATACGATGGTCCTGTGGTCCTGTTGTGCTGTGGTCCTGTGGTCCTGCTGTGCGGTGGTCCTGTGGTCCTGTGGTCCTGCTGTGCGGTGGTCCTGTGGTCCTGTTGTGCGGTGGTCCTGTGGTCCTATGGTCCTGCTGTGCGGTGGTCCTGTGGTCCTGCTGTGCGATGGTCCTGTGGTCCTGTGGTCCTGCTGTGCGGTGGTCCTGTGGTCCTGTTGTGCGGTGGTCCTGTGGTCCTGTTGTGCGGTGGTCCTGTGGTCCTGTTGTGCGGTGGTCCTGTGGTCCTGCTGTGCAGTGGTCCTGTGGTCCTGTTGTGCGGTGGTCCTGTGGTCCTGATGTGCGGTGGTCCTGTGGTCCTGTTGTGCGGTGGTCCTGTGGTCCTGTTGTGCGGTGGTCCTGTGGTCCTGCTGTGCGGTGGTCCTGTGGTCCTGTTGTGCGGTGGTCCTGTGGTCCTGATGTGCGGTGGTCCTGTGGTCCTGTTGTGCGGTGGTCCTGTGGTCCTGTTGTGCGGTGGTCCTGTGGTCCTGTTGTGCGGTGGTCCTGTGTTCCTGTGGTCCTGCTGTGCGGTGGTCCTGTGGTCCTGCTGTGTGGTGGTCCTGTGGTCCTGTTGTGCGGTGGTCCTGTGGTCCTGTGGTCCTGCTGTGCAGTGGTCCTGTGGTCCTGCTGTGTGGTGGTCCTGTGTTGTAGTCCAGGCCTGTGACATGTCATACTGCAGTGTTTAGGGGTTTCAACGAATCACTGCTATTTCACACGCCCCCTGCAAAATGAGTGACCCAGAAACAGAATAGACAAGCCAAGCAGAAGCATAAAACCAGATCAGATGATTTTTAACAGTGAATGGTCATCTAAATGTTTCATTCATTGTGTTTTGGTACAGTGTCAGTGTGATAAAAGGTCATGTTCAGTTGGTAAGGTTGAAGCACTCATTAGCTATTTCTATGAACCTATCCATACACAAGCATGCACTCACAAACACATGCACGCAGCCACACACACACACACACACACACACACACACACACACACACACACACACACACACACACACACACACACACACACACACACACACACACACACACACACACACACACACACACACACACACACACACACACACACACACACACACACACACACACACACACACACACACACACACACAAATGCGTGCTGGCATGCACGTATACACAAACACACACAGGAGAGCAAACATCACATTACTTGTCATGTTAAAACATAGAGCAGAGTACAGTACAACATGTCTATTTGGTCTAAAATAACAGAGATCAAATGTTACCATCATGTTAAAAAGGGGAGAAGGAGAGAAGGGAACATAGGCTACACAGTGATATGCAGGGATGACAGTGAAATAGCTAGCCTACTTGACAAATGCCTTCATGTGAAGGGTATGTTTAAACTCCTTCCACACTCTCGCCATGCTCTGAACAGGATTAAGTTTCTCACACCTCGCAAGGTCATGAATGCAACATCAAAATGGCTGGGGTCCTTGTGGGATCAGGCTTTTCACGGCTGGCTGCTTGTCACACGTATGTTCACTTATGCACACACACACACACACACACACACACACACACACACACACACACACACACACACACACACACACACACACACACACACACACACACACACACACACACACACACACACACACACACACACACACACACACACACACACACACACACACACACACACACAACAACAACACTTATGTTTAGTAACTCCACAACTTCCACCTGGTGTGGGCAGCATTTAGGGGGTCATGTACAGCACATAAACTGCAGGCGACTCTCATGTAAATTCTCTCCACCTGACAACTTAGTATTCTTATAAGCTCCAGTAGTCAGCTGTCTACTACATATGAGGACAGATGAGGACAGAGGAGGAGAGAGGAGGACAGAGGAGGACAGAGGAGGAGAGGGGAGAGGAGGACAGAGGAGGGATGAGGACAGAGGAGAGAGGAGAGGAGAAGTGGAGAGGAGGATCGAGGAGAGATGAGGAGAGAGGAAGACAGAGGAGAACAGAGGAGAGGAGGAGAGGGGAGAGGAGGAGAGGGGAGAGGAGGACAGAGGATAGAGGAGAACAGAGGAGAGGAGGAGAGGGGAGAGGAGAACCACAATGACTCAGTCAGTAAACAGGCCTGGGGGCTAAGAGGTGCATGTCCCCGCCCCAGTGCTTACAGGACTCCTCCCAGCCCAGGAGGGCTGCTTTGTAAGATTGGTAAGGCTGATGTCACACCACTTGAATGCCACTTGAATGAGAGTACAGAGAAAAGGAATCTCTGTGGCCTGTAAAACCCTCACCTCTTAGTAACACAGAGCAGAACTGATACGGCCTAACCACAACTCACCCACATTAGTCAGCAACCATGTAAGGCCACATGTAGGAAAGTCATAAAGCTACAATGAAACCCCCCCCATGACCCCCAAAACCCAAGCCAGTGAAATGAAGGAGCGAGCAGAGTGACGTTTGACGAATGAACAGCTCTTTATTGAGATGATGAAAAGTGGCTGGCAGGGAGAGAGAGGTAGTAAGAAAGGGGACAAAGGCCATCTCAATCAGCGGACCACTATGTTTTTCATTGCCCTCCTTTGTGTGCTGTCATTGTGGCCCGGGAGCGGGGTGGCGGTGGCGTGGAGGGAGAGGCGGGCGCTCAGGGAAGCATAAGGTAATCCCTTAAGTGGGAGACTTTAACTCTCCCACACAGTAAACAGGAGGGCATTGTTAATGGCTAATGTTACAGAACCACAAGAGCATCCAGTGCACTGTGTGGGTGTGTTAGACAAGCAATGTGTGTGTGTGTGTGTGTGTGGCTGTGTGTGTGTGGCTGTGTGTGTGTGGATGTGTGTGTGTGGCTGTGTGAGTGTGTGTACCACAAAATCCATGTGACAGAGTACACTGCCCTGCAGTCAAGTGGCACAGGAAGGGGAACAGATGCTTCTCTTCCAGGAGAATCAAACCACCGCATTGGACATTTCACTGATCACTTCCCAATTCAATTAAGGACCGCCAACCATCAGTTTTGGAAATGTGTGTGTATTTGTGTGTGTTTGCCTGTGTGTGTGTGGGGGGGGGGTGTTAGTATCTGGGTAAGGGGCACAGGGGTGACCCCTCCAGTGAAGCAGGGCAGGACAATACAATAAGAGTCTTGTTAATAAGGTCACGCCATACCTCCCACCTGTTACCCAGAAAACAATACCGCACCAGCCGAGTGCTTCCCTGGGATGGTTCATTTGAGGCCCTCCTTTCTTCATTTAGCCAACGGTCCATTTATCTATCTCCCTGTCTGGAGATTCACATGGCTTACAAAGATTCCTGTCTGCACACTGTAAACTGCACTCTGCCAGTATAATGTTTAGTCTGGACTGGTCTAACCCTTGCTGGAGAAGTGAGGCCAGGAGAGGACAAAAAATGACAGGACAAGAGAGGACAGGACAGGAGAAAAGAAGAGAGGGGAGAACAGGACAGGAGAAAATAAGAGGGGAGAGGAGAGAACAGGACAGGAGAGGAGAAGATAGGAGAGGAAAAGATAGGAGAGGACAGGAGAAGATAGGAGAGGACTGGAGAGAAGAGGACAGAACAAGAAAGGAGAAAGGGAGAGGACAGGAGAGGAGAGTAGAGGACCCGAGAGTAGAGGACATGAGAGAAGTGGAGAGTGAAGGACAGGGGATGACAGGAGAGAACAGGAAAGGAGGACAGGAAAGGAGAGTAGAGGACCCGAGAGTAGAGGACAGGAGAGTAGAGGACAGGAGAGAAGAGTACATGAAAGGAGAAGAGAGAAAAGAGGAGAGGACAGTCAAGGACAAGAGAGAGAGGACAGGACAGGACAGAAGAGGGGAAGAGAGGACAGGACAGGGGAGGACAAGAGAGAAGTACACAGGACAAGAAATGAGAGGAGGACAGGACAAGAGAGGACATGAGAAGGGGGACAGGAGAGAGAGGACAGGAGAGGAGAAGAGAGAACAGAAGAGAAGAGGAAAGGACAGGAGAGGACGGGAGAGGAGAGAAGAAGAGAGGTGAGGATAAGGAGAGGAGAGAAGAAGAGAGGAGAGAAGAAGAGAGGAGAGGACAGGAGAGGAGAGAAGAAGAGAGGAGAGGAAATGAGAGGAGAGAAGGGAGGAGAGAAGAAGAGAGGAGAGGACAGGAGAGGAGAGAAGAAGAGAGGAGAGGTCAGGAGAGGAGAGAAGAAAACAGGAGGGGAAAGGAGAGGGGAAGAGACTAGAGGATAGGAAAGGAATGGATAGGAAAGAAGTAGAGAGGAGAGGACAGGAGAGGGGAAGAGAGGGGAAGAGAGGAGAGGACAGAAGAAGAGAGGAGAGGACAGGAGAGGAGAGAAGAAGAGAGGAGGGGAAAGGAGAGGGAAGTGATGAGGATAGGAAAGGAATGGATAGGAAAGAAGTCGAGATGAGAGGACAGGAGAGGGGAAGAGAGGAGAGGACAGGAGAGGAGAGAAGAAGAGAGGAGGGGAAAGGAGAGGGGAAGAGACTAGAGGATAGGACAGGACTGGATAGGAAAGAAGTAGAGAAGAGAGGACAGGAGAGGGGAAGAGGGGGGAAGAGAGGAGAGGAAATGAGAGGGGAAGAGACTAGAGGATAGGACAGGACTGGATAGGAAATAAGTAGAGAGTAGAGGACAGAAGAGAAGAGGAAAGGACAGGAGAAGACAGGAGAGGAGAGAAGAAGAGAGGAGAGGTCAGGAGAGTTGAAGAGACTAGAGGATAGGACAGGACTGGATAGGAAAGAAGTAGAGATGAGAGAACAGGAGAGGGGAAGAGACTTGAGGATAGGACAGGACTGGATAGGAAAGAAGTAGAGAGCAGAGGACAGGAGAGGGGTAGAGAGGAGAGGGGAGGAAAGAAGAGGAGAGAGGAAGAGAGGAGAGAAGAAGAGAGGAGAGGACAGGAGAGAAGAAGAAGAGAGGAGAGGACAGGAGAGGAGAGAAGAAGAGAGGAGAGGAAAGAAGAGGAGAGAGGAAGAGAGGAGAGAAGAAGAGAGGAGAGGACAGGAGAGGAGAGAAGAAGAGGGGAGAGGACAGGAGAGGAGAGAAGAATAAGAGAGGAGGGGAAAGGAGAGGGGAAGAGAGGGGAAGAGAGGAGGAGAGGACAGGACAGGAGAGGAGAGAAGAAGAGAGAAGATGACAGGAGAGGGGAAGAGAGGGGAAGAGAGGAGAGGAAAGGAGAGGGGAATAGACTAGAGGATAGGACAGGACTGGATTGGAAAGAAGTAGAGATGAGAGAACCGGAGAGGGGAAGAGACTAGACGATAGGACAGGACTGGAAAGGAAAGAAGTAGAGAGTAGAGGACTGGAGAGGGGAAGAGAGGAGAGGAGAGGAGAGGAGAGGAGAGGAGAGGAGAGGAGAGGAGAGAGAGGGAGAGGAGAGGAGAGGAGAAGAGGAGAGGAGAGGAGAGGAGAGGAGAGGGGAATAGACTAGAGGATAGGACAGGACTGGATTGGAAAGAAGTAGAGATGAGAGAACCGGAGAGGGGAAGAGACTAGACGATAGGACAGGACTGGAAAGGAAAGAAGTAGAGAGAGGGGAAAATAGGAGAGGAGAGGAGAGGGGAATAGACTAGAGGAGAGGACAGGACTGGAGAGGAAAGAGAGGAGAGGAGAGGAGAGGAGAGGAGAGGGGAATAGACTAGAGGATAGGACAGGACTGGATAGGAAAGAAGTAGAGAAGAGAGGACAGGAGAGGGGAAGAGACTAGAGGATAGGAAAGGAATGGATTGGAAAGAAGTAGAGAGGAGAGGACAGGAGAGGGGAAGAGAGGGGAAGAGAGGAGAGGACAGGAGAGGAGAGAAGAAGAAAGGAGAGGACAGGAGAGGAGAGAAGAAGAGATGACAGGAGAGGAAAGGAGAGGGGAAGAGACTAGAGGATAGGACAGGACTGGATAGGAAAGAGGTAGAGATGAGAGAACAGGAGAGGGGAAGAGACTAGACGATAGGACAGGACTGGAAAGGAAAGAAGTAGAGAGTAGAGGACTGGAGAGGGGAAGAGAGGAGAGGAGAGGACAGGAGAGGAGAGGAGAGGAGAGGAGAGGAGAGGAGAGGAGAGGAGAGGAGAGGAGAGGAGAGAAGAAGAGATGACAGGAGAGAAGAGAAGAGAGGAGAGGACAGGAGAGGAGAAGAGAGGAGAGGACAGGAGAGGAGAAGAGAGGAGAGGACAAGAGAGGAGAAGAGAGGAGAAGAGAGGAGAGGACAAGAGAGGACAAGAGGGGAGAAGAGAGGAGGGGAGAGGAGAGGACAAGAGAGGAGAAGAGAGGAGAGGAGAGGACAAGAGAGGAGAAGAGAGGCGAGGAGAGGACAGGACATGCGAGGACAGGACAGGACAGGAGAGGCAAGGAGAGGACAGGAGAGGACAGGAGAGGAGAGGACAAGAGAGGAGAGGAGAGAACAGGACAGGAGAGGCAAGGAGAGGACAGGAGAGGACAGGAGAGGAGAGGACAAGAGAGGAGAGGAGAGAACAGGAGAGGAGAGGTTAGGAGAGGAGAGGAGAGGACAAGAGAGGAGAGGAGAGGACAAGAGAGGAGAGGACAGGAGAGACGAGGACAAGAGAGGAGAGGACAGGAGAGGAGAGGACAGGACAGGAGAGGAGAGGACAGGACAGGAGAGGACAGGAGAGGAGAGGCTGCCCCAGTGCTGCTGCTCGCTCCTGCCCTGTCCTGTCCTGTCTTGTCCTGTCTTGTCTTGTCCTGTCTTTTTGTCTTGTCTTGTCCTGTCTTGTCCCGTCTTGTCTTGTCCTGTCCTGTCTTGTTCTGTCCTGTCTTGTCCTATCTTGCCACATGTCCTGTCCTGCCATGTCCTGTCTTGTTTTGTCTTGTCCTGTCCTCTATTGTCCCGTCATGTCTTGTTCTGTCTTTTCTTGTCCTATCTTGCCAATGTCCTGTCCTGTCTTGTTCTGTATTGTTTTGTCCTATCTTGCCAATGTCCTGTCCTGTACTGTCTTGTCCTATCATGTCTTGTTCTGTCCTGTCTTGTCCTGTCCTGTTTTGTCCTTTATTGTCTTGTCATGCCCTGTCTTGTTATGTCTTGTCCTGTCTTGTATTATCCTGTCCTGTCTTGTTATGTCTTGTTCTGTCTTGTCTTTTCCTATCTTGCTACATGTCCTGTCCTGCCTGATCCTGTCTTGTTTTGTCTTGTCCTGACCTCTATTGTCCCGTCCTGTCTTGTTCTGTCTTGTCTTGTCCTATCTTGCCACATAGCCTGTCCGGTCTTGTCCTGTCTTGTTTTGTCCTGTCCTGTCTTGTTCTGTCTTGTCCTGTCTTATCTTGCCACATGTCCTGTCCTGTCTTGTCATGTCTTGTCTTGTCCTGTCTTGTTCTGTCTTGTCTTATCTTGCCACATATCATGTCCTGTCTTGTCCTGTCTTGTATTAACCTGTCCTGTCTTGTTATGTCTTGTTCTGTCTTGTCTTGTCCTATCTTACCACATGTCCTGTCCTGTATTGTCCTGTCTTGTTCTGTCTTGTCTTATCTTGCCACACATCATGTCCTGTCTTGTCCTGTCTTGTATTAACCTGTCCTGTCTTGTTATGTCTTGTTCTGTCTTGTCTTGTCCTATCTTGCCAGAAGGGGTGCAACTCTCCTCTCCTCTCCCTCCTCTCTTCTCCAGACCATTTCCGGAGACCTTCTCCCTTACCTCACCTCGCTCATCAACTCATCCCTGACCGCTGGCTATGTCCCTTCCGTCTTCAAGAGAGCGAGAGTTGCACCCCTTCTGAAAAAACCTACACTCGATCCCTCCGATGTCAACAACTACAGACCAGTATCCCTTCTTTCTTTTCTCTCCAAAACTCTTGAACGTGCCGTCCTTGGCCAGCTCTCCCGCTATCTCTCTCAGAATGACCTTCTTGATCCAAATCAGTCAGGTTTCAAGACTAGTCATTCAACTGAGACTGCTCTTCTCTGTATCACGGAGGCGCTCCGCACCGCTAAAGCTAACTCTCTCTCCTCTGCTCTCATCCTTCTAGACCTATCGGCTGCCTTCGATACTGTGAACCATCAGATCCTCCTCTCCACCCTCTCCGAGTTGGGCATCTCCGGCGCAGCCCACGCTTGGATTGCGTCCTACCTGACAGGTCGCTCCTACCAGGTGGCGTGGCGAGAATCTGTCTTCTCACCACGCGCTCTAACCACTGGTGTCCCCCAGGGCTCTGTTCTAGGCCCTCTCCTATTCTCGCTATACACCAAGTCACTTGGCTCTGTCATAACCTCACATGGTCACTCCTATCATTGCTATGCAGATGACACACAACTAATCTTCTCCTTTCCCCCTTCTGATGACCAGGTGGCGATTCGCATCTCTGCATGTCTGGCAGACATATCAGTGTGGATGACGGATCACCACCTCAAGCTGAACCTCTGCAAGACGGAGCTGCTCTTCCTCCCGGGGAAGGACTGCCTGTTCCATGATCTCGCCATCACGGTTGACAACTCCATTGTGTCCTCCTCCCAGAGCGCTAAGAACCTTGGCGTGATCCTGGACAACACCCTGTCGTTCTCAACTAACATCAAGGCGGTGGCCCGTTCCTGTAGGTTCATGCTCTACAACATCCGCAGAGTACGACCCTGCCTCACACAGGAAGCGGCGCAGGTCCTAATCCAGGCACTTGTCATCTCCCGTCTGGATTACTGCAACTCGCTGTTGGCTGGGCTCCCTGCCTGTGCCATTAAACCCCTACAACTCATCCAGAACGCCGCAGCCCGTCTGGTGTTCAACCTTCCCAAGTTCTCTCACGTCACCCCGCTCCTCCGCTCTCTCCACTGGCTTCCAGTTGAAGCTCACATCCGCTACAAGACCATGGTGCTTGCCTACGGAGCTGTGAGGGGAACGGCACCTCAGTACCTCCAGGCTCTGATCAGGCCCTACACCCAAACAAGGGCACTGCGTTCATCCACCTCTGGCCTGCTCGCCTCCCTACCACTGAGGAAGTACAGTTCCCGCTCAGCCCAGTCAAAACTGTTCGCTGCTCTGGCCCCCCAATGGTGGAACAAACTCCCTCACGACGCCAGGACAGCGGAGTTAATCACCACCTTCCGGAGACACCTGAAACCCCACCTCTTTAAGGAATACCTAGGACAGGATAAGTAATCCTTCTCACCCCCCCCTTTAAGATTTAGATGCACTATTGTAAAGTGACTGTTCCACTGGATGTCATAAGGTGGGTGAATGCACCAATTTGTAAGTCGCTCTGGATAAGAGCGTCTGCTAAATGACTTAAATGTAAATGTAAATGTAGTATTGACAGAGAGAGAAGAGATAGTATAGACAGAGAGAGAAGAGATAGTATAGACAGACAGAGAAGAGATAGTATAGACAGAAAGAGAGAGATAGTATTGACAGACAGATAGTATAGACAGACAGAGAAGCGATAGTATAGACAGACAGAGAAGAGATATTATAGACAGACAGAGAGCGATAGTATTGACCGACAGATAGTATAGACAGACAGAGAGAGATAGTATTGACAGACAGATAGTATAGACAGACAGAGAGAGATAGTATAGACAGACAGATAGTATAGACAGACAGAGAGTATAGACAGACAGAGAAGAGATATTATAGACAGACAGAGAGCGATAGTATTGACCGACAGATAGTATAGACAGACAGAGATAGATAGTATTGACAGACAGATAGTATAGACAGACAGAGAAGAGATATTATAGACAGACAGAGAGAGATAGTATTGACAGACAGATAGTATAGACAGACAGAGAGAGATAGTATTGACAGACAGATAGTATAGACAGACAGACAGATAGTATAGACAGACAGAGAAGAGATAGTATTGACAGAGAGAGAAGAGATAGTATAGACAGACAGAGAAGAGATAGACAGACAGAGAAGAGATAGTATAGACAGAAAGAGAGAGATAGTATTGACAGACAGATAGTATAGACAGACAGAGAAGAGTGAGTATAGACAGACAGATAGTATAGACAGACAGAGAAGCGATAGCATGGACAGACAGAGAAGAGATAGTATAGACAGACAGATAGTATAGACAGACAGAGAAGAGATATTATAGACAGACAGAGAGAGATAGTATTGACAGACAGATAGTATAGACAGACAGAGATAGATAGTATTGACAGACAGATAGTATAGACAGACAGAGAGAGATATTATAGACAGACAGAGAGAGATAGTATTGACAGACAGATAGTATATACAGACAGAGATTGATAGTATTGACAGAGAGAGAAGAGATAGAGAGGAAATAGTATTGACAGACAGATAGTATAGACAGACAGAGAAGAGATAGTATAGACAGACAGAGAAGAGCTAGTATAGACCGACAGAGAAGAGATAGTATAGACAGACAGAGAAGAGCTAGTATAGACCGACAGAGAAGAGATAGTATAGACAGACAGAGAAGAGCTAGTATAGACCGACAGAGAAGAGATAGTATAGACAGACAGAGAAGAGATAGTATAGACAGACATATAGTATAGACAGACAGAGAAGAGATAGTATAGACAGACAGATAGTATAGACAGACAGAGAAGAGATAGTATAGACAGACAAAGAAGAGATAGTATTGACAGACAGATAGTATAGACAGACAGAGAAGAGATAGTATAGACAGACAAAGAAGAGATAGTATTGACAGACAGATAGTATAGACAGACAGAGAGAGATAGTATTGACAGACAGATAGTATAGACAGACAGACAGATAGAATAGACAGACAGAGAAGAGATAGTATAGACAGACAAAGAAGAGATAGTATTGACAGACAGATAGTATAGACAGACAGAAAAGAGATAGTATTGACAGAGAGAGAAGAGATAGTAGTGACAGAGAGAGAAGAGATAGTATAGACAGACAGAGAAGAGATAGTATAGACAGACAGAGAAGAGATAGTATAGACAGACAGAGAAGAGATAATATTGGCAAGGTTGTTTTCATTTTCGAATTGCTGTACAGAAATAGCATACACGTCTCGAGCCATGTGAATAAAGGTTTTCAAGTAATACAGGAGGACATATTAGTGCAAAATCAAGAAGTGCATATCAAGAAGTACATATGCTTTATATGTCTTGTTATAAAAATGACATAATTGGTACGTGTGATTCTTTGTAGACTATATTCACATAATCTAAAAATAAATCTTTATGTCGTTGTTTATTATACAAACGTTTGTTTTTACAAAGAATCTGTTTCACAAATGGCTGCTTACTTCAGAGGTGTTCAGTTACACTGGTAGAACATTGGAAGGGGGGTTGAGAGTAAAAATATAGAAAGAAAGTGAGACGAATCAATCAAGAGAGAGTGGGAATGCAAAACAAACTCCCAACGCCATTCCTTCTTTCAAAGTGTGAAAATCTCTATAAACCCATCACCTCCAAAGACAGGCATGACAAGAGGAGATACAGAGGAGATGGAGAGAAACAGAGAGAGACAGAGAGAGACAGAAAGAGAGAAACAAAGAGAAACATAAACAGAGAGAAACAGACAGAGACAGAGAGACACAGAGAGAGACAGAGAGAGACAGAGAGAGACAGAGAGAGACAGAGAGACACAGAGAGAGAGAGAGATAGAAACAGAGAGAGACAGAGAGAGAAAGATAGAGACAGATTGAAACAGATGGAGACAGAGAGAGACAGAGAAACAGTTAGAGACAGAGAGAGAGATAGAAACAGAGAGAGACAGAGAAACAGTGAGAGACGGATAGAAACAGAGAGAGACAGATAGACACAGAGAGAGAGATAGAAACAGAGAGAGACAGAGAGATACAGAGAGAGACAGAGAAACAGTGAGAGACAGATAGAAACAGAGAGAGACAGAGAGACACACACAGAGAGAGATAGAAACAGAGAGAGACAAAGAGAGAGATAGAAACAGAGAGAGACAGAGAAACAGTGAGAGACGGATAGAAACAGAGAGAGACAGATAGACACAGAGAGAGAGATAGAAACAGAGAGAGAAAGATAGAGACAGAGAGAGACAGTGAGAGACAGATAGAAACAGAGAGAGACAGCGAGAGACAGAGAGAGACAGAGAGAGACAGTGAGAGACAGAGAAACAGTGAGAGACAGATAGAAACAGAGAGAGACAGAGAGACAGAGAGAGACAGTGAGAGACAGAGAAACAGTGAGAGACAGAGAGAGACTGAGAAACAGTGAGAGACAGATAGAAACAGAGAGAGACAGAGAGAGACAGTGAGAGACAGAGAAACAGCAAGAGACAGAGAGAGACAGAGAGAGACAGAGAGAGAGATAGAAACAGAGAGAGACAGAGAGAGAAAGATAGAGACAGATTGAAACAGAGAGAGACAGAGAGAGACAGAAAGAGAGAAACAAAGAGAAACATAAACAGAGAGAAACAGACAGAGACAGAGAGACACAGAGAGAGACAGAGAGAGACAGAGAGAGACAGAGAGAGACAGAGAGACACAGATTGAAACAGAGAGAGAGAGAGAGAGAGAGACAGAGAGAAACAGAGAGAGACAGAGAGAGAGAAACAGAGAGAGACAGAGAGAGAGAGAGAGAGAGAGAGAGAGAGAGAGAGAGAGAGAGAGAGAGAGAGAGAGACAGAGAGAGACAGAGAGAGACAGAGAGAGAGAGAGAGAGAGAGAGAGAGAGAGACAGTGAGAGACAGAGAGAGACAGAGAGAG
>NC_060176.1:72157541-72160041 GCF_021184085.1 Oncorhynchus gorbuscha
ATATAAACAGAGAGACAGATATAAACAGAGAGAGAGATATAAACAGAGAGAGACAGATAAACAGAGAGAGACAGAGAGAGACAGAGAGAGAACAGAGAGAGACAGAGAGAGACAGATAGAAACAGAGAGAGACAGAGAGAGACAGAGAGAAACAGAGAGAGACAGAGAGAGACAGAGAGAAACAGAGAGAGACAGATATAAACAGAGAGAGACAGATATAAACAGAGAGAGACAGAGAGAGACAGAGAGAAACAGAGAGAGACAGAGAGAGACAGAGATAAACAGAGAGAGACAGATATAAACAGAGAGAGACAGAGAGACAGACACAGAGAGAGAGAGACAGATATAAACAGAGAGAGACAGAGAGAAACAGAGAGAGACAGAGAGAAACAGAGAGAGACAGATAGAAACAGAGAGAGACAGATAGAAACAGAGAGAGACAGAGAGAGACAGAGAGAGACAGATATAAACAGAGAGAAACAGAGAGAGACAGATAGAAACAGAGAGAGACAGAGAGAGACAGAGAGAACAGAGAGAGACAGAGAGAGACAGATAGAAACAGAGAGAGACAGAGAGAGACAGAGAGAGACAGATATAAACAGAGAGAGACAGAGAGAAACACAGATAGAACAGAGAGAGACAGATATAAACAGAGAGACAGAGAGAGACAGAGAGAGACAGAGAGAGACAGATATAAACAGAGAGAGACAGATATAAACAGAGAGAGACAGATATAAACAGAGAGAGACAGAGAGAGACACATATAAACAGAGAGAGACAGATATAAACAGAGAGAGACAGAGAGAGACAGATAAACAGAGAGAGACAGAGAGAGACACATATAAACAGAGAGAGACAGAGAGAGACAGATATAAACAGAGAGAGACAGAGAGAGACAGATATAAACAGAGAGAGACAGAGACAGATATAAACAGAGACAGAGAGAGACAGATATAAACAGAGAGAGACAGAGAGAGACAGATATAAACAGAGAGAGACAGAGAGAGACAGAGAGAGACACAGAGAGAACAGAGAGAGACAGAGAGAGACAGAGAGAGACAGAGAGAGACAGAGAGAAGACAGAGAGAGACAGAGATAAACAGAGAGAGACAGATAGAAACAGAGAGAGACAGAGAGAGACAGAGATAAACAGAGAGAGAGACAGATAAAACAGAGAGAGACAGAGAGAGACAGAGATAACAGAGAGAGACAGAGAGAGACAGAGAGAGAAACAGAGAGAGACAGAGAGAAACAGACAGAGAGAGAGAGAGAACAGAGAGAGATAGAAACAGAGAGACAGATATAAACAGAGAGAGACAGAGAGAGACAGAGAGAGACAGAGAGAGACAGAGAGAGACAGATATAAACAGAGAGAGACAGAGAAACAGAGAGAGACAGATATAAGACAGAGAGAGACAGAGAGACACAGATAAACAGAGAGAGACAGAGAGAGACAGAGAGAGACAGAGAGAGACAGAGAGACAGAGAGAGACAGAGAGAACAGAGAGAGACAGATAGAAACAGAGAGAGACAGAGAGAACAGAGAGAGACAGAGAGAGACAGAGAGAGACAGAGAGAGACAGAGAGAGACAGAGGAGACAGAGAGAGACAGAGAGAGACAGAGAGAGAGAGAGAGACAGAGAGAGACAGAGAAACAGAGAGAGACAGAGAGAGACAGAGAGAGACAGAGAGACAGATAGAAACAGAACAGAGAGAGACAGATAGAAACAGAGAGAGACACAGAGAGAAACAGAGAGAGACAGAGAGAGACAGAGAAACAGAGAGAGACAGATAGAAACAGAGAGAGACAGAGAGAGAGACAGATATAAACAGAGAGAGACAGAGATAAACAGAGAGAGACAGATATAAACAGAGAGAGACAGAGAGACAGAGAGAGACAGATATAAACAGAGAGAGACAGAGAGAGACAGAGAGAAACAGAGAGAAACAGAGAGACAGAGAGAGACAGAGAGAACAGAGAGAGACAGATATAAACAGAGAGAGAGAGAGACAGAGAGAGACAGAGAGAAACAGAGAGAGACAGAGAGAACAGAGAGAGACAGATAGAAACAGAGAGAGACAGATATAAACAGAGAGACAGAGAGAAACAGAGAGAGACAGATATAAACAGAGAGAGACAGAGAGAAACAGAGAGAGATATAAACAGAGAGAGACAGAGAGAGACAGAGAGAGACAGAGAGAGACAGATATAAACAGAGAGAGACAGATATAAACAGAGAGAGACAGAGAGAAACAGAGAGAGACAGATATAAACAGAGAGAAACAGAGAGAGACAGATATAAACAGAGAGAGACAGAGAGAGACAGATATAAACAGAGACACAGAGAGACAGAGAGACAGACAGAGAGAGACAGAGAGAGACAGAGAGAAACAGAAACAGAGAGACAGAGAGAAACAGAGAGAGACAGATAAACAGAGAGAGACAGATAGAGAGAAACAGAGAGAGACAGAGAGATAAACAGAGAGAGACAGAGAGAAA
>NC_060176.1:72167541-72307541 GCF_021184085.1 Oncorhynchus gorbuscha
CAGTACCAGTCAAAGGTTTGGACACACCAACACATTCCAGGGTTTCTACATTGTAGAAAAATTGTGAAGACATGAAAACTATGAGATAACACACATATGGAATAATGTAGTAACCAAAAAAGCATTAAACAGATTCTTCAAAGTAGCCGCCCTTTTCCTTGTTGACAGCTCTGCACACTCTTTGCCTTGTTGACAGCTCTGCACACTCTTTGCCTTGTTGACAGCTCTGCACACCCTTTGCCTTGTTGACAGCTCTGCACACCCTTTTGACAGCTTGCACACTCTGACAGCTCTGCACACCCTTTGCCTTGTTGACACTCTTTGCCTTGTTGACAGCTCTGCACACTCTTTGCCTTGTTGACAGCTCTGCACACTGCACACTCCTTTGCCTTGTTGACAGCTCTGCACACTCTTTGCCTTGTTGACAGCTCTGCACACCAGCTCTGCACACTTTGCCTTGTTGACAGCTCTGCACACTCTTTGCCTTGTTGACAGCTCTGCACACTCTTTGCCTTGTTGACAGCTCTGCACACTCTTTTGCCTTGTTGACAGCTCTGCACACTCTTTGCCTTGTTGACAGCTCTGCACACTCTTTGCCTTGTTGACAGCTCTGCACACTCTTTGCCTTGTTGACAGCTCTGCACACTCTTTGCCTTGTTGACAGCTCTGCACACTCTTTGCCTTGTTGACAGCTCTGCACACTCTTTGCCTTGTTGACAGCTCTGCACACTCTTTGCCTTGTTGACAGCTCTGCACACTGCCTTGTTGACAGCTCTGCACACCCTTTGCCTTGTTGACAGCTCTGCACACTCTTTGCCTTGTTGACAGCTCTGCACACTCTTTGCCTTGTTGACAGCTCTGCACACTCTTTGCCTTGTTGACAGCTCTGCACATCCTTTGCCTTGTTGACAGCTCTGCACACCCTTTGCCTTGTTGACAGCTCTGCACACTCTTTGCCTTGTTGACAGCTCTGCACACTCTTTGCCTTGTTGACAGCTCTGCACACTCTTTGCCTTGTTGACAGCTCTGCACACTCTTTGCCTTGTTGACAGCTCTGCACACTCTTTGCCTTGTTGACAGCTCTGCACACTCTTTGCCTTGTTGACAGCTGTGCACAATGTTGACAGCTCTGCACCACAGCTCTGCACACTGAAGGGTTGACAGCTCTGCACACTCTTTGCCTTGTTGACAGCTCTGCACACTCTTTGCCTTGTTGACAGCTCTGCACACCCTTTGACCAGTACTGTAAATGTGAGTCCATGAAGGGGCACATGCCATTTACACACATGAACATGAACACACACACACACACATGAACATGAACACACATATGAACATGACCATGAACACACACACGTGAACATGACCATGAACACACACACACACACACACACACACACACACACACACACACACACACACACACACACACACACACACACACACACACACACACACACACACACACACACACACACACACACACACACACACACACACACACACACACACACACACACACACACACACACACACACACACACACACACACACACACACACACACACACACACACATGAACACACACACACACGACCATGATCATACACATGAATATGAACAGATAAACGTGAACGTGAACTTACATATACAGTGCACACACACACCAACCCCACATTCTGATGCCCAGGAAGCGATCACATTAATCAAGAGGATTGACAAAGGTCAGAGGGGGGCAGCTCACATCTGCAGGTTAGTAATGAACAGGTTCAGGGCTAATGGAAGAGAGTGTGACCTCGCTGTAAAGGGAACACAACTCTAAACAACCTACCCAAATTGTTGTCTTCTCTCTCCCTGTTCCCTTTCTCTCTCCCTGTTCCTCTTCTCTCTCCCTGTTCCCTTTGTCTCTCCCTATTCCTCTTCTCTCTCCCTATTCCTTTTCTCTCTCCCTGTCCCTTTTCTCTCTCCCGGTCCCTCTTCTCTCTCCCTGTTACTCTTCTCTCTCCCTGTTCCTTTTCTCTCTCCCGGTTCCTCTTCTCTCTCCCTATTCCTTTTCTCTCTCCCGGTTCCTCTTCTCTCTCCCTATTCCTTTTCTCTCTCCCTGTTCCTTTTCTCTCTCCCGGTTCCTCTTCTCTCTCCCTGTTACTCTTCTCTCTCCGTGTTCCTTTTCTCTCTCCCGGTTCCTCTTCTCTCTCCCTATTCCTTTTCTCTCTCCCTGTTCCTTTTCTCTCTCCCGGTTCCTCTTCTCTCTCCCTATTCATTTTCTTGCTCCCGGTTCCTTTTCTCTCTCCCGATTCCTCTTCTCTCTCCCTGTTACTCTTCTCTCTCCCTGTTCCTTTTCTCTCTCCTGGTTCCTCTTCTCTCTCCCTGTTCCTCTTCTCTCTCCCTGTTACTCTTCTCTCTCCCTGTTACTCTTCTCTCTCCGTGTTCCTTTTCTCTCTCCCTATTCCTTTTCTCTCTCCCTGTTCCTTTTCTCTCTCCCGGTTCCTCTTCTCGCTCCCTATTCATTTTCTTGCTCCCGGTTCCTTTTCTCTCTCCCGGTTCCTCTTCTCTCTCCCTGTTACTCTTCTCTCCCTGTTCCCTTTCTCTCTCCCTGTTCCTCTTCTCTCTCCCTGTTACTCTTCTCTCTCCGTGTTCCTTTTCTCTCTCCCGGTTCCTCTTCTCTCTCCCTATTCCTTTTCTCTCTCCCTGTTCCTTTTCTCTCTCCCGGTTCCTCTTCTCTCTCCCTATTCATTTTCTTGCTCCCGGTTCCTTTTCTCTCTCCCGATTCCTCTTCTCTCTCCCTGTTACTCTTCTCTCTCCCTGTTCTTTTTGTCTCTCCTGGTTCCTCTTCTCTCTCCCTATTCCTTTTCTCTCTCCCTATTCATTTTCTCTCTCCCTATTCCTTTTCTCTCTCCCTGTTCCTTTTCTCTCTCCCTATTCCTTTTCTCTCTCCCTATTCCTTTTCTCTCTCCCTGTTACTCTTCTCTCTCCCTGTTCCTCTTCTCTCTCCCTGTTACTCTTCTCTCTCCCTGTCCCTCTTCTCTCTCCCTGTTACTCTTCTCTCTCCCTGTTCCTCATCTCTCCCTGTTACTCTTCTCTCTCCCTGTTACTCTTCTCTCTCCCCTTCCTCTTCTCTCCCTGTTCCTCTTCTCTCTCCCTGTTACTCTTCTCTCTCCTTGTTTCTCTTCTCTCTCCCTGTTACTCTTCTCTCTCCCTGTTACTCTTCTCTCTCCCTGTTCCCTTTCTCTCTCCCTGTTCCTCTTCTCTCCCTGTTACTCGTCTCTCTCCCTGTTACTCTTCTCTCTCCCTGTTCCTTTTCTCTCTCCTGTTCCTCTTCTCTCTCCCTGTTCCTCTTCTCTCTCCCTGTTACTCTTCTCTCTCCTGTTACTCTTCTCTCTCCCTGTTCCTTTTCTCTCTCCCTGTTCCTTTTCTCTCTCCCTGTTCCTTTTCTCTCCCGGTTCTCTTCTCGCTCTCATTTTCTTGCTCCCGTTCCTTTTCTCTCTCCCGGTTCCTCTTCTCTCTCCCTGTTACTCTTCTCTCCCTGTTCCTTTCTCTCTCCCTGTTCCTCTTCTCTCTCCCTGTTACTCTTCTCTCTCCCTGTTCCTTTTCTCTCTCCCCTGTTCTCTTCTCTCCCTATTCCTTTTCTCTCTCCCTGTTCCTTTTCTCTCTCCCGTTCCTCTTCTCTCTCCCTATTCATTTTCTTCTCTTCCTTTTCTCCTCCCGTTCCTCTTCTCTCTCCCTGTTACTCTTCTCTCTCCCTTTTTTGTCTCTCCTGGTTCCTCTTCTCTCTCCCTATTCCTTTCTCTCTCCCTATTCATTTTCTCTCTCTCCCTATTCCTTTTCTCTCTCCCTGTTCTTTTCTCTCTCCCTATTCCTGTTCTCTCCCTTTCCTTTTCTCTCCCTGTTACTCTTCTCTCTCCCTGTTCCTCTTGTCTCTCCCTGTTACTCTTCTCTCCCTGTCCCTCTTCTCTCTCCCTGTTACTCTTCTCTCTCCCTGTTCCTCATCTCTCCCTGTTACTCTTCTCTCCCCTGTTACTCTTCTCCTGTTCCTCTTCTCTCCCTGTTCCTCTTCTCTCTCCCTGTTACTCTTCTCTCTCCTGTTTCTCTTCTCTCTCCCTGTTACTCTTCTCTCTCCTGTTACTCTTCTCTCTCCCTGTTCCCTTTCTCTCTCCCTGTTCCTCTTCTCCCTCTCCTCTCTCCCTGTTACTCTTCTCTCTCCCTGTTCCTCTTCTCTCTGTTGCTGTTCTCTCCCCTGTTACTCTTCTCTCTCCCTGTTACACTTCTCTCTCCTGTTCCTTTCTCTCTCCCTGTTACTCTTCTCTCTCCCTGTTACTCTTCTCTCTCCCTGTTCCCTTTCTCTCTCCCTGTTCCTCTTCTGTCCCTGTTACTCTTCTCTCTCCCAGTTACTCTTGTCTCTCCCTGTTGCTCTTCTCTCTCCCTGTTACTCTTCTCTCTCCCTGTTACTCTTCTCTCCCTGTTCCCTTTCTCTCTCCCTGTTACTCTTCTCTCTCCCTGGTACTATACTCTCTCTCCGTTCCCTTTCTCTCTCCCTGTTACTCTTCTCTCTCCCTGTTACTCTTCTCTCTCCCTGTTCCTCTCTCTCTGTTCCTCTTCTCTCCCTGTTACTCTTCTCTCTCCTGTTACTCTTCTCTCTCCCTGTTTCTCTTCTCTCTCCCTGTTACTCTTCTCTCTCCCTGTTACTCTTCTCTCTCCCTGTACCCTTCTCTCTCCCTGTTACTCTTCTCTCCCTGTTAACCTTTCTCTCTCCCTGTTACTCTTCTCTCCCTGTTCCTTTTCTCTCCCTGTTACTCTTCTCTCTCCCTGTTACTCTTCTCTCTCTCTGTTACTCTTCTCTCCCTGTTCCCTTTCTCTCTCCCTGTTACTCTTCTCTCTCCCTGTTACTCTTCTCTCTCCCTGTTCCTTTCTCTCTCCCTGTTACGCTCTCTCTCCTTGTTACTCTTCCTCTCCCTGTTACTCTTCTCTCTCCTGTTACTCTTCTCTCTCCCTGTTACTCTTCTCTCTCCCTGTTACTCTTCTCTCCCCCTGTTACTCTTGTATCTCCCTGTTCCTCTTCTCTCCCTGTTGCTCTTCTCTCTCCCTGTTACCCTTCCCTCTCCCTGTTACTCTTCTCTCTCCTTGTTACGCTTCTCTCTCCCTGTTACTCTTCCCTCTCCCTGTTACTCTTCTCTCTCCTTGTTACTCTTCTCTCTCCCTGTTACTCTTCTCTCCCTGTTACTCTCCCTGTTCCTTGTATCTTCTCTCCCTGTTGCTCTTCTCTCTCCCTGTTACTCTTCTCTCCCGGTTCCATTTCTCTCTCCCTGTTCCCTTTCTCTCTCCCTGTTACTCTTCTCTCTCCCTGTTACCCTAATCTCTCCCTGTTCCCTTTCTCTCTCCCTGTTACTCTTCTCTCTCCCTGTTACTCTTCTCTCTCCATGTTACTCATCTCTCTCCCGGTTACTCTTCTCTCCCTGTTCCCTTTCTCTCTCCCTGTTACTCTTCTCTCTCCCTGTTACTCTTCTCTCCCTGTTGCTCTTCTCTCTCCTTGTTACTCTTCTCTCTCCTGTTACTCTTCTCTCCTGTTCCCTTTCTCTCTCCCTGTTACTCTTCTCTCTCACTGTTACTCTTCTCTCTCCCTGTTCCGTTTCTCTCTCCCTGTTACGCTTCTCTCTCCCTGTTACTCTTCTCTCTCCCTGTTACTCTTCTCTCCCTGTTCCCTTTCTCTCTCCCTGTTCTCTTCTCTTCCTGTTACTCTTCTCTCCCTGTTACTCTTCTCTCCCTGTTCCCTTTCTCTCTCCCTGTTACTCTCCTGTTCCCTTTCTCCCTGTTACTCCTCTCTTCTTTCTCTCCCTGTTACTCTCTCTCCCTGTTACTCTTCTCTCTCCCTGTTACTCTTCTCTCTCCCTGTTACTCTTCTCTCTCCCTGTTACTCTTCTCTCTCCCTGTTACTCTTCTCTCTCCTGTTACTCTTCTCTCTCCCTGTTACTCTTCTCTCTCCCTGTTCCTTTTCTCTCCCTGTTGCTCTTCTCTCTCCCTGTTACTCTTCTCTTCTCTTCTCCTGTTCCCTTTCTCTCTCCTGTGTTACTCTTCTCTCTCCCTGTTACTCTTCTCTCTCCCCTGTTCCGTTTCTCTCTCCCTGTTACTCTCTCTCTCCCTGTTACTCTTCTCTCTCCCTGTTACTCTTCTCTCTCCCTGTTCCCTTTCTCTCTCCCTGTTCCTCTTCTCTTCCTGTTACTCTTCTCTCTCCCTGTTACTCTTCTCTCCCTGTTCCCTTTCTCTCTCCCTGTTACGCTTCTCTCCCTGTTCCCTTTCTCTCTCCCTGTTACTCCTCTCTCCCTGTTCCCTTTCTCTCTCCCTGTTACGCTTCTCTCTCCCTGTTACTCTTCTCTCTCCCTGTTACTCTTCTCTCACTGTTCCCTTTCTCTCTCCCTGTTACTCTTCTCTCTCCCTGTTACTCTTCTCTCTCCCTGTTACGCTTCTCTCTCCCTGTTACTCTTCTCTCCCTGTTCCCTTTCTCTCTCCCTGTTACTCTTCTCTCTCCCTGTTACCCTTCTCTCTCCCTGTTCCCTTTCTCTCTCCCTGTTACTCTTCTCTCTCCCTGTTACTCTTCTCTCTCCCTGTTACCCTTCTCTCTCCCTGTTCCCTTTCTCTCTCCCTGTTACTCTTCTCTCTCCCTGTTCCTCTTCTCTCCCTGTTACTCTTCTCTCTCCCTGTTGCTCTTCTCTCTCCCTGTTACTCTTCTCTCCCGGTTCCATTTCTCTCCTGTTACTCTTCTCTCTCCCTGTTACTCTTCTCTCTCCCTGTTACTCTTCTCTCTCTCTCCCCTGTTACTCTTCTCTCTCCCTGTTACCCTCTCCCTGTTGCTCTTCTCTATCCTGTTCTCTTCTCTCTCCTGTTACTCTTCTCTCCCTCCCTTTCTCTCTCCCTGTTACTCTTCTCTCTCCCTGTTACTCTTCTCTCTCCCTGTTCCCTTCTCTCTCCCTGTTACTCTTCTCTCTCCTGTTACTCTTCTCTCCCTGTTGCTCTTCTCTCTCCTTGATACTCTTCTCTCTCCCTGTTACTCTTCTCTCCCTGTTCCCTTTCTCTCTCCCTGTTACTCTTCTCTCTCCCTGTTACTCTTCTCTCTCCCTGTTCCCTTTCTCTCTCCCTGTTCCTCTTCTCTTCCTGTTACTCTTCTCTCTCCCTGTTACTCTTCTCTCCCTGTTCCCTTTCTCTCTCCCTGTTACTCTTCTCTCCCTGTTCCCTTTCTCTCTCCCTGTTACTCCTCTCTCCCTGTTCCCTTTCTCTCTCCCTGATACTCTTCTCTCTCCCTGTTACTCTTCTCTCTCCCTGTTACTCTTCTCTCACTGTTCCCTTTCTCTATCCCTGTTACTCTTCTCTCTCCCTGTTACTCTTCTCTCTCCCTGTTACTCTTCTCTCACTGTTCCCTTTCTCTCTCCCTGTTACTCTTCTCTCTCCCTGTTACTCTTCTCTCTCCCTGTTACGCTTCTCTCTCCCTGTTACTCTTCTCTCTCCCTGTTCCTTTTCTCTCCCTGTTGCTCTTCTCTCTCCCTGTTACTCTTCTCTCTCTCTGTTACTCTTCTCTCCCTGTTCCCTTTCTCTCTCCCTGTTACTCTTCTCTCTCCCTGTTACTCTTCTCTCTCCCTGTTCCGTTTCTCTCTCCCTGTTACGCTTCTCTCTCCCTGTTACTCTTCCCTCTCCCTGTTACTCTTCTCTCTCCTTGTTACTCTTCTCTCTCCCTGTTACTCTTCTCTCTCCCTGTTACTCTTCTCTCCCCCTGTTACTCTTGTATCTCCCTGTTCCTCTTCTCTCCCTGTTGCTCTTCTCTCTCCCTGTTACCCTTCCCTCTCCCTGTTACTCTTCTCTCTCCCTGTTACTCTTCTCTCACTGTTCCCTTTCTCTCTCCCTGTTACTCTTCTCTCTCCCTGTTACTCTTCTCTCTCCCTGTTACGCTTCTCTCTCCCTGTTACTCTTCTCTCTCCCTGTTCCTTTTCTCTCCCTGTTGCTCTTCTCTCTCCCTGTTACTCTTCTCTCTCTCTGTTACTCTTCTCTCCCTGTTCCCTTTCTCTCTCCCTGTTACTCTTCTCTCTCCCTGTTACTCTTCTCTCTCCCTGTTCCGTTTCTCTCTCCCTGTTACCTTCTCTCTCCCTGTTACTCTTCCCTCTCCCTGTTACTCTTCTCTCTCCCTGTTACTCTTCTCTCTCCCTGTTACTCTTCTCTCTCCCTGTTACTCTTCTCTCCCCCTGTTACTCTTTCTCCCTGTTCTCTTCTCTCCCTGTTGCTCTTCTCTCTCCCTGTTACTCTTCCCTCTCCCTGTTACTCTTCTCTCTCCCTGTTACTCTTCTCTCCCTGTTACTCTTCCCTCTCCCTGTTACTCTTCTCTCTCCTTGTTACCCTTCTCTCTCCCTGTTACTCTTCTCTCCCTGTTACTCTTGTATCTCCCTGTTCCTCTTCTCTCCCTGTTGCTCTTCTCTCTCCCTGTTACTCTTCTCTCCCGGTTCCATTTCTCTCTCCCTGTTCCCTTTCTCTCTCCCTGTTACTCTTCTCTCTCCCTGTTACTCTTCTCTCCCTGTTCCCTTTCTCTCTCCCTGTTACTCTTCTCTCTCCCTGTTACTCTTCTCTCTCCATGTTACTCATCTCTCTCCCGGTTACTCTTCTCTCCCTGTTCCCTATCTCTCTCTCCCTGTTACTCTTCTCTCTCCCTGTTACTCTTCTCTCCCTGTTGCTCTTCTCTCTCCTTGTTACTCTTCTCTCTCCCTGTTACTCTTCTCTCCCTGTTCCCTTTCTCTCTCCCTGTTACTCTTCTCTCTCCCTGTTACTCTTCTCTCTCCCTGTTCCCTTTCTCTCTCCCTGTTACTCTTCTCTCTCCCTGTTACTCTTCTCTCTCCCTGTTACTCTTCTCTCTCCCTGTTCCCTTTCTCTCTCCCTGTTCCTCTTCTCTTCCTGTTACTCTTCTCTCTCCCTGTTACTCTTCTCTCCCTGTTCCCTTTCTCTCTCCCTGTTACTCTTCTCTCTCCCTTTCTCTCTCCCTGTTACTCTTCTCTCTCTCCTCCCTGTTACGCTTCTCTCTCCCTGTTACTCTTCTCTCTCCCTGTTACTCTTCTCTCTCCCTGTTACTCTTCTCTCTCCCTGTACCCTTTCTCTCTCCCTGTTACTCTTCTCTCCCTGTAACTCTTCTCTCTCCCTGTTACTCTTCTCTCTCCCTGTTCCTTTTCTCTCCCTGTTGCTCTTCTCTCTCCCTGTTACTCTTCTCTCTCTGTTACTCTTCTCTCCCTGTTCCCTTTCTCTCTCCCTGTTACTCTTCTCTCTCCCTGTTACTCTTCTCTCTCCCTGTTCCGTTTCTCTCTCCCTGTTACTCTTCTCTCTCCCTGTTACTCTTCTCTCTCCCTGTTACTCTTCTCTCTCCCTGTTCCCTTTCTCTCTCCCTGTTCCTCTTCTCTCCCTGTTACTCTTCTCTCTCCCTGTTACTCTTCTCTCTCCCTGTTACTCTTCTCTCCCTGTTCCCTTTCTCTCCCCTGTTACTCTTCTCTCTCCCTGTTCCCTTTCTCTCTCCCCTGTTACTCTTCTCTCTCCCTGTTACTCTTCTCTCTCCCTGTTACTCTTCTCTCCCTGTTCCCTTTCTCTCTCCCTGTTACTCTTCTCTCTCCCTGTTACTCTTCTCTCTCCCTGTTACTCTTCTCTCTCCCTGTTACCCTTCTCTCCCTGTTCCCTTTCTCTCTCCCTGTTACTCTTCTCTCTCCCTGTTACCCTTCTCTCTCCCTCCCTTTCTCTCTCCCTGTTACTCTTCTCTCTCCCTGTTACTCTTCTCTCTCCCTGTTACCCTTCTCTCTCCCTGTTCCTTTTCTCTCCCTGTTACTCTTCTCTCTCCCTGTTCCTCTTCTCTCCCTGTTACTCTTCTCTCTCCCTGTTGCTCTTCTCTCTCCTGTTACTCTTCTCTCCCGGTTCCATTTCTCTCTCTCCCTGTTACTCTTCTCTCTCCCTGTTACTCTTCTCTCTCCCTGTTACCCTTTCTCTCTCCCATGTTCCCTTTCTCTCTCCCTGTTACTCTTCTCTCTCCCTGTTACTCTTCTCTCTCCCTGTTACTCTTCTCTCTCCCTGTTACTCATCTCTCTCCCGGTTACTCTTCTCTCCCTGTTCCCTTTCTCTCTCCCTGTTACTCTTCTCTCTCCCTGTTACTCTTCTCTCCCTGTTGCTCTTCTCTCTCCTTGATACTCTTCTCTCTCCCTGTTACTCTTCTCTCCCTGTTCCCTTTCTCTCTCCCTGTTACTCTTCTCTCTCCCTGTTACTCTTCTCTCTCCCTGTTCCCTTTCTCTCTCCCTGTTCCTCTTCTCTTCCTGTTACTCTTCTCTCTCCCTGTTACTCTTCTCTCCCTGTTCCCTTTCTCTCTCCCTGTTACTCTTCTCTCCCTGTTCCCTTCTCTCTCCCTGTTACTCCTCTCTCCCTGTTCCCTCTCTCTCCCTGATACTCTTCTCTCTCCCTGTTACTCTTCTCTCTCCCTGTTACTCTTCTCTCACTGTTCCCTTTCTCTCTCCCTGTTACTCTTCTCTCTCCCTGTTACTCTTCTCTCTCCCTGTTACTCTTCTCTCACTGTTCCCTTTCTCTCTCCCTGTTACTCTTCTCTCTCCCTGTTACTCTTCTCTCTCTCCTGTTACTCTTCTCTCTCCCTGTTACTCTTCTCTCCCTGTTCCCTTTCTCTCTCCCTGTTACTCTTCTCTCTCCCTGTTACCCTTCTCTCTCCCTGTTCCCTTTCTCTCTCCCTGTTACTCTTCTCTCTCCCTGTTACTCTTCTCTCTCCCTGTTACCCTTCTCTCTCCCTGTTCCCTTTCTCTCTCCCTGTTACTCTTCTCTCTCCCTGTTCCTCTTCTCTCCCTGTTACTCTTCTCTCTCCCTGTTGCTCTTCTCTCTCCCTGTTACTCTTCTCTCCCGGTTCCATTTCTCTCTCCCTGTTACTCTTCTCTCTCCCTGTTACTCTTCTCTCTCCCTGTTACCCTTCTCTCTCCATGTTCCCTTTCTCTCTCCCTGTTACTCTTCTCTCTCCCTGTTACTCTTCTCTCTCCCTGTTACTCATCTCTCTCCCGGTTACTCTTCTCTCCCTGTTCCCTTTCTCTCTCCCTGTTACTCTTCTCTCTCCCTGTTACTCTTCTCTCCCTGTTGCTCTTCTCTATCCTTGATACTCTTCTCTCTCCCTGTTACTCTTCTCTCCCTGTTCCCTTTCTCTCTCCCTGTTACTCTTCTCTCTCCCTGTTACTCTTCTCTCTCCCTGTTCCCTTTCTCTCTCCCTGTTCCTCTTCTCTTCCTGTTACTCTTCTCTCTCCCTGTTACTCTTCTCTCCCTGTTCCCTTTCTCTCTCCCTGTTACTCTTCTCTCCCTGTTCCCTTTCTCTCTCCCTGTTACTCCTCTCTCCCTGTTCCCTTTCTCTCTCCCTGATACTCTTCTCTCTCCCTGTTACTCTTCTCTCTCCCTGTTACTCTTCTCTCACTGTTCCCTTTCTCTATCCCTGTTACTCTTCTCTCTCCCTGTTACTCTTCTCTCTCCCTGTTACGCTTCTCTCTCCCTGTTACTCTTCTCTCCCCGTTCCCTTTCTCTCTCCCTGTTACTCTTCTCTCTCCCTGTTACCCTTCTCTCTCCCTGTTCCCTTTCTCTCTCCCTGTTACTCTTCTCTCTCCCTGTTACTCTTCTCTCTCCCTGTTACCCTTCTCTCTCCCTGTTCCCTTTCTCTCTCCCTGTTACTCTTCTCTCTCCCTGTTACTCTTCTCTCTCCCTGTTCCTCTTCTCTCCCTGTTACTCTTCTCTCTCCCTGTTACTCTTCTCTCTCCCTGTTACTCTTCTCTCTCCCTGTTCCTTTTCTCTCTCCCTGTTCCTCTTCTCTCCCTGTTACTCTTCTCTCTCCCTGTTACTCTTCTCTCTCCCTGTTTCTCTTCTCTCTCCCTGTTACGCTTCTCTCTCCCTGTTACTCTTCTCTCCCTGTTCCCTTTCTCTCTCCCTGTTACTCTTCTCTCTCCCTGTTACTCTTCTCTCTCCCTGTTCCCTTTCTCTCTCCCTGTTACTCTTCTCTCTCCCTGTTACTCTTCTCTCTCCCTGTTACTCTTCTCTCTCCCTGTTCCTCTTCTCCCTGTTGCTCTTCTCTCTCCCTGTTACTCTTCTCTCTCCCTGTTACTCTTCTCTCCCTGCTACTCTTCTCTCTCCCTGTTACTCTTCTCTCTCCCTGTTCCTCTTCTCTCTCCCTGTTCCTCTTCTCTCCCTGTTTCTCTTCCTGTTTCTCTTCTCTCTCCCTGTTACCATTGTCTCTCCCTGTTCCCTTTCTCTCTCCCTGTTACTCTTCTCTCTCCCTGTTACTCTTCTCTCTCCCTGTTACTCTTGACTCTCCCTGTTCCTCTTCTCTCCCTGTACCTCTTCTCTCTCCCTTTTTCTCTTCTCTCTCCCTGTTACTCTTCTCTCTCCCTTGTTACTCTTCTCTCCCTGTTCCCTTTCTCTCTCCCTGTTACTCTTCTCTCTCCCTGTTACTCTTCTCTCTCCCTGTTCCCTTTCTCTCTCCCTGTTACTCTTCTCTCTCCCTGTTACTCTTCTCTCTCCCTGATCCTCTTCTCTCCCTGTTAATCTTCTCTCTCCCTGTTACTCTTCTCTCTCCCTGTTCCTCTTCTATCTCCCAGTTACTCTTCTCTCTCCCTGTTCCCTTTCTCTCTCCCTGTTCCTCTTCTCTCCCTGTTACTCTTCTCTCTCCCTGTTACTCTTCTCTCTCCCTGTTCCCTTTCTCTCTCCCTGTTTCTCTTCTCTCCCTGTTACTCTTCTCTCTCCCTGTTTCTCTTCTCTCTCCCTGTTACTCTTCTCTCTCCCTGTTTCTCTTTTCTCTCCCTGTTACTCTTCTCTCTCCCTGTTACTCTTCTCTCTCCCTGTTTCTCTTCTCTCTCCCTGTTATTCTTCTCTCTCCCTGTTTCTCTTTTCTCTCCCTGTTACTCTTCTCTCTCCCTGTTACTCTTCTCTCTCCCTGTTACTCTTCTCTCTCCCTGTTACTCTTCTCTCTCCCTGTTCCCTTTCTCTCTCCCTGTTCCTCTTCTCTCCCTGTTACTCTTCTCTCTCCCTGTTACTCTTCTCTCTCCCTGTTTCTCTTCTCTCTCCCTGTTACTCTTCTCTCTCCCTGTTACTCTTCTCTCTCCCTGTTCCCTTTCTCTCTCCCTGTTCCTCTTCTCTCCCTGTTACTCTTCTCTCTCCCTGTTACTCTTCTCTCTCCCTGTTCCTCTTCTCTCCCTGTTGCCCTTCTCTCTCCCTGTTACTATTCTCTCTCCCTGTTACTCTTCTCTCCCTGTTCCCTTTCTCTCTCCCTGTTACTCTTCTCTCTCCCTGTTACTCTTCTCTCTCTCTGTTCCCTTTCTCTCTCCCTGTTACTCTTCTCTCTCCCTGTTACTCTTCTCTCTCCCTGTTACTCTTCTCTCTCCCTGTTACTCTTCTCTCTCCCTCTTCCCTTTCTCTCTCCCTGTTCCTCTTCTCTCTCCCTGTTACTCTTCTCTCTCCCTCTTCCCTTTCTCTCTCCCTGTTCCCTTTCTCTTTCCCTGTTCGTCTTCTCTCTCCCTGTTCCTCTTCTCTCCCTGTGCCTCTTCTCTCTCCCTGTTACCCCTCAGAATGAATACTTAAACATAACCCGTCAGAATTAATGCCTAAACATAACCTCTCAGAATGATTACCTAAACATAACCCCCCAGAATTAATACCTAAACATAACCCGTCAGAATTAATACCTAAACATAACCCGTCAGAATTAATACCTAAACATAACCCCCCAGAATTAATACCTAAACATAACCCCTCAGAATGATTACCTAAACATAACCCTTCAGAATTAATACCTAAACATAACCCCTCAGAATGATTACCTAAACATAACCCGTCAGAATTAATGCCTAAACATAACCCCCAGAATTAATACCTAAACATAACCCGTGAATTAATGCCTAAACATAACCCCTCAGAATGATTACCTAAACATAACCCGTCAGAATTAATACCTAAACATAACCCCCAGAATTAATACCTAAACATAACCCCCCAGAATTAATACCTAAACATAACCCCTCAGAATTAATACCTAAACATAACCCGTCAGAATTAATGCCTAAACATAACCCCCCAGAATTAATACCTAAACATAACCCGTCAGAATTAATGCCTAAACATAACCCCCCAGAATTAATACCTAAACATAACCCCTCAGAATGATTACCTAAACATAACCCGTCAGAATTAATACCTAAACATAACCCGTCAGAATTAATACCTAAACATAACCCCTCAGAATGATTACCTAAACATAACCCGTCAGAATTAATGCCTAAACATAACCCCCCAGAATTAATACCTAAACATAACCCGTCAGAATTAATGCCTAAACATAACCCCTCAGAATGATTACCTAAACATAACCCGTCAGAATTAATACCTAAACATAACCCCCCAGAATTAATACCTAAACATAACCCCCAGAATTAATACCTAAACATAACCCCCCAGAATTAATAAACCCCGTCTAACCCCCCCTAAACATAACCCCCCAGAATTAAACATAACCCGTCAGAATTTAATGCCTAAACATAACCCCCAGAATTAATGTAAACATAACCCCCCCTAGAATTAATACCTAAACATAACCCCTCAGAATGATTACCTAAACATAACCCGTCAGAATTAATGCCTAAACATAACCCCCAGAATTAATGCCTAAACATAACCCCTCAGAATGATTACCTAAACATAACCCCCAGAATTAATACCTAAACATAACCCCCAGAATTAATGCCTAAACATAACCCCTCAGAATGATTACCTAAACATAACCCGTCAGAATTAATGCCTAAACATAACCCCCCAGAATTAATACCCCCCAAATTAATGCCTAAACATAACCCAGAATGATTACCTAAACATAACCCGAATTAATGCCTAAACATAACCCCCCAGAATGTCATAATGCCTAAACATAACCCGTCAGAATTAAAACATAACCCCCAGAATTAAACAAACATAACCCCCAGAATTAATACAAACATAACCCCCAGAATTAATACCTAAACATAACCCCCAGAATTAATTACCTAAACATAACCCGAATCAAACATAACCCGTCAGAATTAATGCCTAAACATAACCCCCAGAATTAATACCTAAACATAACCCGTCAGAATTAATGCCTAAACATAACCCCCCAGAATTAATACCTAAACATAACCCGTCAGAATGATTAAAACATAACCTAATGCCTAAACATAACCCCCAGAATTAATACCTAAACATAACCCCTCAGAATGATTACCTAAACATAACCCGTCAGAATTAATGCCTAAACATTAATACCTAAACATAACCCGTCAGAATTAATGCCTAAACATAACCCCCCAGAATTAATACCTAAACATAACCCGTCAGAATTAATGCCTAAACATAACCCCCAGAATTAAACATACCTAAACATTACCCCCAGAATTAATACCTAAACATAACCCGTCAGAATTAATGCCTAAACATAACCCCCCAGAATTAATGCCTAAACATAACCCCTCAGAATGATTACCTAAACATAACCCACACACACACACACACACACACATAGTAGGCCTTTGAAGGATGAAGTCTAATGGCTGATGTATATAGTTTTCTGTTAATTAATCTGAGCTGATGTTAAATAGAAAGTGAAGCGGAGTTGTAGACTATTGCTTCCTAATGCTATAGGTAATTTAATACTACTGTATCCTACTATTTCCAGCTTTATAGGCTTTGTCTTTCTCCTGATAGAAGGTGTGTGTGTGTGTGTGTGTGTGTGTGTGTGTGTGTGTGTGTGTGTGTGTGTGTGTGTGTGTGTGTGTGTGTGTGTGTGTGTGTGTGTGTGTGTGTGTGTGTGTGTGTGTGTGTGTGTGTGTGTGTGTGTGTGTGTGTGTGTGTGTGTGTGTGTGTGTGTATGACTAACCCTGTATCCACTCAACAGAAAATGAAACCTCAAATCGCAAAGGTTTTTCTTCCCCCAGAAGATGATGGCAGACATCATTCACAGTATATGTTTTGCTGAGGTGACGTGTCACTAGGTCAACCCTTACCTAAACATCAGCTCGGACGAAAACAAGGCCATGTATCTACGATGCACACCATGCTATTACCATGTAGTCTGCGGCAAATTATTTATACATTGAGCGGATTACGTTTCCTGGAGCCACGACTTTCACCCAATTTGTGTGCATGAAAGCAAGTTAAGAAAGGGCTAAATGCTTTTCTGTAGCATTGGGTTTTGTGCTTCTAAGGTTACCATACCCATAACTCAATCAGTCATGTGTAAGTGGGTGCTGAGAGAGCGGAATGCCATGACTTTATGACTTCATGTTAGAATAGGAACCCGCATGAGGCCTGGAACATGCCCTTCTCCACAAGTCAACTCCATTTAATGTACATTGCCTCACAGGGAAAACCTAAAGAGATAATTGAACCTGGAAAACATTTCATAATGACATTTAGTTCAAAACAAATGCATGTAGAAAAGGGCAACACATCATCTACAGTTGATCAGCAGCGTTTCGGCAGCAGACAATTGGTGGCGTTGAACGTCTGATGTCTATGGCTCTGGTAAAGTGGGTCATGCTGCAGGACCAGGTCTTAGTGTGTAGTACTGCTGGTATAGATTACATGGTCCCTTGCAGATAGAAATGGGTCCCCACTGCTCGCGTGACACGGGGCTTCCCATTGGCGTGGCATTTCATTTAAACAGATGAGCTTATCTGGGTCCTGGACAACACACCTGCCTCATTCTGCTAAATAAATAAGCCTTGAACCCCCCCATACCAACAACCCCCATCCTCCCTCATCCCCCGCTGCTCCCCCTCATCCCGTACCACAACCCCATCCTCCCCCGTCCCCCGCCGCTTCCCCCTCACCCCGTACCATAACCCCCATCCTCCCTCATCCCCCGCTGCTCCCCCTCATCCCGTACCACAACCCCCATCCTCCCTCGTCCCCCGCCGCTCCCCCTCATCCCGTACCACAACCCCCATCCTCCCTCATCCCCCGCCGCTCCCCCCTCATCCCTCATCCCGTCCCCCGCCGCTCCCCCTCATCCCGTACCACAACCCCCATCCTCCCTCATCCCCCACCGCTCCCCCATCAACCCGTACCACAACCCCCATCCTCCCTCATCCCCTGCCGCTCCCCCTCATCCCGTACCACAACCCCCATCCTCCCTCATTCCCCACCGCTCCCCCATCATCCCGTACCACAACCCCCATCCTCCCTCGTCCCCCGCCGCTCCCCCTCATCCCGTACCACAACCCCCATCCTCCCTCATCCCCCATCATCCCGTACCACAACCCCCATCCTCCCTCATCTCCTGCCGCTCCCCCTCATCCCGTACCACAACCCCCATCCTCCCTCATCCCCCGCCGCTCCCCCTCATCCCGTACCACAACCCCCATCCTCCCTCATCCCCCGCCGCTCCAGTGCCCTCGATTTATTTCTTCTTCCCATCAGACAGAGAAATGGAGAGATGGAGAACAGGGAGTGAGGGAGAACAGGGAGAGAGGGAGAACAGGGAAAGAGTGGGGAAAAAATAGAAAAGGCTCATATTATCATGGGTCAAAGGTGACTCGCCTGGGGAGAGAGCGGGAATGAAATTCTCCCAGTCCCATTTTACCAGCCATTCAAACCACATTACTCCCAAGAAGGGAAACTTATAAAGCCCTTTCACTTGAACACATTTCTGTGTGTTTACGGGCGAGAGAGAGGACCTGCTATACTGAAACCTCAGTAATAGATTCCCAATTTAGCCTCTTTCTCCTTTTAACTCCCTCCTCTACGTCTCTCCATCCCTCTATCCCTCTCTCCCTAAGTTCGTGTCATCCCTTCTGGCTTGGCTAGCCTGGCTGCTGAGGGAGAGGCATAGGGAGACTAGTTGTTTCTTTCTGCCACTGTAAAAATCAATGGTTTGACTGAGTAGTGGTGATGGAGTTGATGATATACTGTCATCTCCATAACATTATGGCTGTGTATGATACACACCACGTTGTCTGAGTACACTTCACACACACCTACGACTGCTAGAGCACCACCTCCATCACTGTTGTCAGTAACTGTTGACAGTTATTTTTCTGTGGCGTATAAAAGATGCTACCAGCCTGACCACAACACTAATAGTGTGTTTTACAATTGAGCCAATCCGTAAAGACTCTCGATGATCCAACACAAGTTGAAATATCAATGAGAAATCCCATACGCTGTGATGATGTAATTCAACAGGGTTCATTTTACACATAATAGGTCGCTGGAACGTCAATATCACAGACTATGTATGTTTTTCTTTCTAAGTTGACATGTGTGATTAGGCCGGCCATGTGGACTATATTTTTTATTGACACAGATACAGTAAGTTTGAGTAAAAGTGAACTAATGATAATATTATGCTTCAATTACATGAGACTGCTCACAGGCTATGATTAACCCATGGACCTCTCCTATTTTAACAACTAAGCGGTCATTGGATATTATATAAAATACTTGTAATTAGGTTACTATGTTACCGTTTGCTTGCTCGTCATTGGCTGCTTGAGGATACAAGTATATCATACATAGTTTTTTTTATGGCTATACATTTCACTGTGCTAATTTCATGGAATTGAGTTAAAGATGTCATAACACACTAACCATGATGGAAGGAGAGCAAATCAGTGTGTGTGTGTGTGTGTGTGTGTGTGTGTGTGTGTGTGTGTGTGTGTGTGTGTGTGTGTGTGTGTGTGTGTGTGTGTGTGTGTGTGTGTGTGTGTGTGTGTGTGTGTGTGTGTGTGTGTGTGTGTCTGTCTGTCTGTCTGTCTGTGTGTCTGTGTGTGTGTGATGCTGCCAGTGGTGGAACATGACCCTGAGAGAAATTATGTCCAAGGCTTTATAGAAAAATGATGTGTCATAGAAGGAATCCCAGGTGGAGCTTTTCTCTGACTTCCTATTGGTCCCCACAGACAAATCAGACTTCCCATTGGTCCCCAGAGACCAAGCAGAACACGTTTGTATACAGGCAGTATAAACCAATCGCATTGTCTATCCATTGGAATACAGTAGATTAATACATGGCTGCATTTTATTTCCCAGAGTTGTTTTTCTCTATGCTGTTATCCTTCACCTCAAACCATTTGCCAACACACTCAATAAGTCTGAACCATGTAGCTCTCCAATAAGCATTTTCAGTGAATTCAGACATTTAAGAAACACAACACAGAACCAACTCTAAGGTAAGATAAACATCTCAGTGTCCCCTGTCAGATCAGATAGACTTAGAAACAGACAGAGACAGAGAGACAGACAGACAGAGAGACAGACAGACAGACAGACAGACAGACAGACAGACAGACAGACAGACAGACAGACAGACAGACAGACAGACAGACAGACAGACAGACAGACAGACAGACAGACAGACAGACAGACAGACAGACAGACAGACAGACAGAGAGAGAGAGAGAGAGAGAGAGAGAGAGACAGACAGACAGACAGACAGACAGACAGACAGACAGACAGACAGACAGACAGACAGACAGACAGACAGACAGACAGACAGACAGACAGACAGACAGACAGACAGACAGACAGACAGACAGACAGACAGACAGACAGACAGACAGACAGACAGACAGACAGACAGACAGACAGACAGACAGACAGAGACAGACAGGCAGACAGACACAACAGACAGACAGACAGACAGACAGACAGACAGACAGACAGACAGACAGACAGACAGACAGACAGACAGACAGACAGACAGACAGACAGACAGACAGACAGACAGACAGACAGACAGACAGACAGACAGACAGACAGGTGAGTGGCTCTGGAAGCGGGGTGTTTAGAGTGGACCCCAGGCGAGCGGCAGGGCCGTACCAGGTAAGTCACCCGTGATACAGGTCAGTATTCCACAACCATCCATGTGCAGTTGCAAACCGCAGTATGGCTTTTTTTTATGAAGGTTTTGGAGCAGTGGCTTCTTCCTTGCTGTGCGGCTTTTCAGGTTATGTCGATATGGGACTCGTTTTACTGTGGATATAGATACTTTGTACCTGTTTCCTCCAGCATCTTCACAAGTTTTTTTTGTTGTTCTGGGATTGATTCGCACCAAAGTACTTTCATCTCTAGGAGACAGAATACATCTCCTTCCTGAGCGGTATGATGGCTGTGTAGTCCCATGGTGTTTATACTTGGGTACTATTGTTTGTACAGAAGAACGTGGTACCTTCAGGCATTTGGAAAATTGCTCCCAAGGATGAACCAGACTTGCGGAGGTCTACAGTTTTTTTTTCTGGGGTCTTGCCGGATTTATTTGGATTTTCCCATGATATCAAGCAAAGAGGCACTGAGTTCGAAGGCAGGCCTTGAAATGCATCCACAGGTAAACCTCCAATTGACTCAAATTATGTCAATTAGCCTGCCAGAAGCTTCTAAAGCCATGACATAATTTTCCGGAATTTTCAATGCTGTTTAAAGGCAGAGTCTCCTTAGTGTATGTAAACTTCTGACCCACTGGAATCGTGATACAGTGGATTATAAATTAAATAATCTGTCTGTAAACAATTTTTGGAAAAATGACTTGTGTCATGCACAAAGTAGATGTCCTAACCGACTTGCCAAAACTATAGTTTGTTAGCAAGAAATTTTTGGAGTAGTTGAAAAATTAGTTTTAATGATTCCCAACCTAAGTGTATGTAAATTTTTGACTTCAACTGTATGTTGGCAACAGCCTCTAATGTGCTAGTGATTGCTGTTTAGCAGTCTGATGGCCTTTTTCAGTCTCTCAGTCCCAGCTTCGATGCACCTGTACTGACCGCGGGTGGACCATTTCAGTTTGCCAGTGATCTGTACTAGAAAGGAACTTTAAACTTTCCACCTTCTCCACTGTGGTCCCATCAATGTGAATAGGGGGGAGCTCCCTCTGCTGTTTCCTGAAGTCCATGACCACCTCCTCCCTGTAGGCTGTCTCGTCATTGCTGGTAATCAAGCCTTCTACTGTTGTGCCGTCTGCAAACTTGATGATTGAGTTGGAGGCGTGCGTGGCCACGCAGTCATGGGTGAACAGAGAGTACAGGAGGGGGCTAAGCACGCACCCTTGTGGTGCGCCAGTGTTGAGGATCAGTGAAGTGGAGGTGTTGTTTCCTATCTTCACCACCTGGGGGCAGCCTGTCAGGAAGTCCAGGACCCAGTTAAACAGGGTGGGGTTCAGACCCAGGGCTCCGAGCTGAATGATGAGCTTGGAGGGTACTATGGTGTTGAATGCTGAGCTATAGTCAAGGATCAGCATTCTTACATAGGTATTCCTCTTAGGTATTCCTCTACAAGCGTTATGAAATGTGATAGTGTGTAATCCCCTATCTACAGTGACGAGAATTATGTAGCTATGACGCGCGATCCTTCACGATTTCCTGATTTCCACAGGCGGATCACTTTGAAGTTAAATCATGGGGAAAATATGTATTTTACCCACGGATAGAATTGACAGGAGTTCCATGATTTTTATTTTAGGGGTGGATTATCCCTTTAACAGCTCTGAGTTCATTTGATGTTTGGAACAACTTTAACATTTTATGTTTGAGAAACATGGATGAACGTCAAATTTCAACGTGAGACTGTGAGAGCTTGTTGGTCCGTACAGCAGTGACTACAACAGGCCGCAGGCCATTGTACAGCACTCTGTCCGAATAGGAGGTGACAGGTGAAACCTGGCCTGGAGTCAGAACACACAGCACAGCTGGGACTAACACACAGCACAGAAGCAACACCCAGCCAGACCAGTGCCACTCAGGTGCTGTGACACAGATACAAATCCAACATGCCAGGAATGTACGCTGAGCAGAGACGTCAAACTCGTCACGCCAAATGTGATTTTCTCTTCTGAACTGCCTGTAGAGAAAAACTAACACAAATAAGATCAAACAACACGATTTCAGAATTTCAAGTTGTGGATCGAATGTGATTCAATATTAATCAAGTAACGTGAGGTGGACTTTTAATGAAATATATATGCCATTTAGCAGACGCTTTTATCCAAAGCGACTTACAGTCATGTGTGCATACATTCTACGTATGGGTGGTCCCGGGAATCGAACCCACTACCCTGGCGTTACAAGCGCCATGCTCTACCAACTGAGCTACAGAAGGACCATATCCTTTCAATGTAGTTTTCCGCACCTATACTTTTCAACGTACAGTGTAGGTCTACAAAGGGACCCCTATATCTGTACTGTGCTTCGTAGTGAACCAGAAAAGGTCTTTCTATTGTTTTCTCCATCGGCACATCTCACATTCATGCCTTTCCTCCTAATCATAAACACAGGGTACACAAATGGCCCTTCTATTCTTGAGACCATAAGGGTTTTAATCAGCCTCGAGTGCAAATGAAATGTCACGCCCTTTAATGCGAGAGCACTCAGGGAAATGTTTATTAAAATGTCAAGTGGTTGCAGGGATGTGGGACCGGGAGGGTTAATGCCATCTATGGTACAGTAAGCTGGTTCAGGAGCCATTGGGCATTCCCAACCTTCCACACAGACACACGCAGTACAGTGGAGACTGAGCCCGGGTCACAAGTTCAGGACTATCCAAAGCTTAATGACTTGCACCCTCTTGCACACACGTGACTTTTATACATACACACACTTATGCACGCACACACAATATCCATTCAATCATTTATTTGTATTTATTTAACCTTTATTTAGCTTGGCAAGTCAATTTACAAAAAAATGGTATTTACAATGACGGCCTACCAAGAGGCAAAACGCCTCCTGCGGTGACAGGGGCTAGGATAAAACATGGTTTATGTAGGATACTAAGAGCTTGTTGGACTCTAAGAAAGCTTGTTGTAGAGCGTTTAACACAAAATCCGGGCTAGCTGAGTATAAGACAATCATCTGCATGTAATGGATGAGATGCTTCCTACTGTCTGAGCTATGTTGTTGATGTTGTTGAGAAGAGCGTGGGGCCTAGGATCACGCCTTGGGGTTCTCCCTTGGTGACAGGCAGTGGCTGTTAAAGCTTACAAACTGTGCTCTTTAAGAAAGGTAATTAGCAAACCAGGCCAAAGACCCCTCAGAGACACCAACACTCCTTAGCCGACCCACAAGAATGGAATGGTCTACCGTATCAAAAGCTTTGGCCAAGTCAATCATAATAGCTGCACAACATTGCTTAAAATCAAGGGCAGTGGTGACATCATTGAGGACCTTTAAGGTTTCAGGGACACATGCATAACCTGAGCGAAACCAGATTGCATACCAGAGAGAATACTAAAGGCATTAAGAAAGCCACAAGCACTCAGAGACTCACACAAAAGCCAAATCCAGACATAGACATTGAAGAGTGTGTGCTTCAAATATAGTCACTATTATTAAGAGTGGATTCATTATTCGGTGCAGATTGAAGGTAAGAGCTTGGACTTGGGAGACTGGCAACTGAGACTTCTCATTTTTTGAAAGGTGATCTTCAGAAGAGAGGGATTATTTTCTTCTCTTCATATAATGGTCCACCTGTCAGGGAGTTAGGGATGACGCAGCGGGCCGTCCAATCACTGACAGGTACAGTATCGCCCAGTGAAAACCTAGGAAAATAAGAACACAGTGTGTGCAGTGCATCAGGAGAGTCACTCATAGCTCTATTCATTTTTACTGATGACTGATTATATGACTGACAGAAAGAGAATCTGAGAGAAACAGGTAGGATGAGAGAGAGGGGGAGAGAAAAGAAGAGGAGAGAGAGCAAGAGGGGGAGAGAAAAGAAGAGGAGAGAGAGCAAGAGGGGGAGAGAAAAGAAGAGGAGAAAGAGCAAGAGGGGGAGAGTAAAGAAGAGGAGAGAGAGCAAGAGGGGGAGAGAAAAGAAGAGGAGAGAGAGCAAGAGGGGGAGAGTAAAAGAAGAGGAGAGAGAGAGAGAGTAAAAGAAGAAGAGAGAGAGAGAGGGAGAGAAGTGTTTGGCATGTACCTGAACAGAATGTGCTAAGTACTAGGGACCTGGGCTCAGGCTCAAATTAACTGTGTGGCAGACTGGACTGCCAGCTGCAATTATCTGCTTCACACTTCCTGGACCATCCTGGTTACTCCCTCCCTCCCTCCCTCCCTCCCCCCCTCCCTCCCTCCCTCCCTCCCTCCCTCCCTCCCTCCTCCCTCCCTCCCTCCCTCCCTCCCTCCCTCCCTCCCTCCCCCTCCCTCCCTCCCTCCCTCCCTCCCTCCCCCTCCCTCATTCTGGTACCTCGCTCCAAATATCCCCAGATATCCCCAGCAAACGCTATTTTCTGCAAAGAGATGGGCCTGACCTTCTCCCCCTCTCCTCTTCTAGTTCCCCTCTCCCCCTCTCCTCTTCTAGTTCCCCTCCCCCCTCTCCTCTTCTAGTTCCCCTCTCCCCCTCTCCTCTTCTAGTTCCCCTCTCCCCCTCTCCTCTTCTAGTTCCCCTCTCCCCTTCTTCTCGTCTAGTTCCCCTCTCCCCCTCTTCTCGTCTAGTTCCCCTCTCCCCTCTCCTCTCCTCTTCTAGTTCCCCTCTCCCCCTCTCCTCGCCTCTTCTAGTTCCCCTCTCCCCCTCTCCTCTTCTAGTTCTCCTCTCCCCTCTCCTCTTCTAATTCCCCTCTCCCCTCTCCTCTTCTAGTTCCCCTCTCTCCCTCTCCTCTTCTAGTTCCCCTCTCCTCTTCTAGTTCCCCTCTCTCCCTCTCCTCTTCTAGTTCCCCTCTCCTCTTCTAGTTCCCCTCTCTCCCTCTCCTCTTCTAGTTCCCCTCTCTCCCTCTCCTCTTCTAGTTCCCCTCTCCCCTCTCCTCTTCTAGTTCCCCTCTCCCCTCTCCTCTTCTAGTTCCCCTCTCTCCCTCTCTTCTTCTAGTCCCCTCTCCCCTCTCCTCTTCTAGTTCCCCTCTCCCCTCTCCTCTTCTAGTTCCCCTCTCTCCCTCTCCTCTTCTAGTTCCCCTCTCTCCCTCTCCTCTTCTAGTTCCCCTCTCCCTTCTAGTCCCCTCTCCCCCTCTCCTCTAGTTCCCCTCTCTCCCTCTCCTCTTCTAGTTCCCCTCTCTCCCTCTCCTCTTCTAGTTCCCCTCTCTCCCTCTCCTCTTCTAGTTCCCCTCTCCCCTTCTTCTCTTCTAGTCCCTTCTCCCCCTCTCCTCTTCTAGTCCCCTCTCCCCTCTCCTCTTCTAGTTCCCCTCTCTCCCTCTCCTCTTCTAGTTCCCCTCTCTCCCTCTCCTCTTCTAGTTCCCCTCTCTCCCTCTCCTCTTCTAGTTCCCCTCTCCTCTTCTAGTTCCCCTCTCTCCCTCTCCTCTTCTAGTTCCCCTCTCCTCTTCTAGTTCCCCTCTCTCCCTCTCCTCTTCTAGTTCCCCTCTCCCCCTCTCCTCTTCTAGTTCCCCTCTCCCCCTCTCCTCTTCTAGTTCCCCTCTCCCCCTCTCCAGTCCTCTTGACCACATTACGGGACAATTATCACAGTCTAGTCGGAGAGAGCAAGGAGGGTTATATTGAAAAGCCATTGGCTGTTGCTGATTGCTTGCTGGAATTTATTAGATTACAAATTAGACTGGAGGCTTGGCAGTGGACTGGTGTACTGTGGTTTCTCCAAAGTGACCTGTCCTTCCTCCCAGCAGTATGCCTTGGATGACCTGCCTTGACAGACAGAGTGAGTGGCTCATTAGTGCTTAACGATGTCAGGCCTATGCAGTACTCAACATGAACACACAGACACACACCAGGCATGGACCAGCCAGGGACAGACAGACAGACAGACAGACAGACAGACAGACAGACAGACAGACAGACAGACAGACAGACAGACAGACAGACAGACAGACAGACAGACAGACAGACAGACAGACAGACAGACAGACAGACAGACAGACAGACAGACAGACAGACAGACAGACAGACAGACAGACAGACAGACAGACAGACAGACAGACAGACAGTGCTGCTGGACACCATCAGTGAATCAATGTATCAGAGTCCTGACCCAGTCTCTCTTTCTGTCATGCACGCACACACACACACATGCCCCCCCACACACACACGCCCCCCCACACACACAAACATGCCCCCCACACACACATGCCCGTCCCCCACACACATGCCCCCCACACACCCATGCCCCCTCCCCCCACACACACACAAACATGCCCCCCACACACACACACATGCCTCCTGTCCCCCTGTCCCTCTGGCCCCTGCCCCTCTGTCCGCCTGTCCCACTGTACCCCTGTCCCTCTAACCGCCTGTCCCACTGTTCCCCTATCCCTCTGTCCGCCTGTCCCCCTGTCCCTCTGTTCTCCTGTTCTTCTGTCTGCCTGTCCCCCTGTTCCCCTGTCCCTCTGTCCACTTGTGTCCCTGTTCCCCTGTCCCTCTGTCTGCCTGTCCCCCTGTTCCCCTTTCCCTCTGTCCCTCTGTCCCCCTGTTCGCCTGTCCGCCTGTCCCCCTGTCCCTCTGTCCTCCTGTCTCTCTGTCCGCCTGTCCCCCTGTCCCCCTGTTTCCCTGTCCCTCTGTCTGCCTGTCCCCCTGTCCCCCTGTTTCCCTGTCCCTCTGTCTGCCTGTCCCCCTGTTCCCCTGTCTCTCTGTCCTCCTGTTCGCCTGTCCCCTTGTCCCTCTGTCCCCCTGTCCTTCTGTCCCTCTGTTCGCATGTCCCCCTGTCCCCCTGTCCTTCTGTCCCTCTGTCCGCCTGTCCTTCTGTCCCTCTGTTCGCATGTCCCCCTGTCCCCCTGTCCCTCTGTCCGCCTGTCCCCCTGGCACCTGTCCCTCTGTCCGCCTGTGCCCCTGTCCGCCTGTCCCCCTGTCCCTCTGTCCGCCTGTTCCCTCTACTGCTGTACAGTAATGAAGGGCCCTCTGCTCTCTGAGCCCAAGCACAGCCTGTAGGGAAGGGATGCAAGTGGGAGAGAGGAGGGCTTTAAGGGCAACACTACCCTTAGGACATGCCTGTAGTGTGTATAGCATGTTATCCCATAGTGACACCCAAGAGGAGGGCTTTAAGGGCAACACTACCCTTAGGACATGCCTGTAGTGTGTATAGCATGTTATCCCATAGTGACACCCAAGAGGTGGGTGTCCCAGCTAAAGTGCATTTATGCATATTAGCACAGCCCTAGCTGGGTCTCTCTCCAATTGCATCATATCATCTCCGAACTAGCCAGCCAACTGTGTATGCAGGCAGGCCATCCTCTGGGCCATGGCCAGATAGAACTGATAATTTATTCTCTATCTCTCTCTCTTTCTCTCTCTTCTCTCTCAATTCAATTCAATCCAATTTAATTCAATACACATGTTAATATTGCCAAAGCAAGTGAAGTAGATAATATACAAAAGTGAAATAAACTATAAAAATGAACAGTAAACATTACACTCACAGAAGTTCCAAAATAATAAAGACATTACAAATGTCATTATGTATATTTACAGTGTTGTAAGGATGTGCAAATGGTTAAAGTACAAAAGGAAAAATAAATGAACATAAATATGGGTTGTATTTACAATGGTGTTTGTTCTTAACTGGTTGCCCTTTTCTTGTGGCAACAGGTCACACATCTTGCTGCTGTGATGCCACACTGTGGTATTTCACCCAGTAGATATGGGAGTTCATCAATCTCTCTCTATTTCTCTCTGCCCATTTCCATGGATGCAAATGCTGTGTATAGGAGTGATGAAGGGATATATTACTCCCTCTCTGCTCTTCTCTGCCCTTCTAATGAAATGATCATTGGGAGCAGACCGGACCTCACCTCACAGAGTATTGTCCAGGTGAGTTGAGAGTGAGAGACTTGGCAGTAGAAACCCGAAACAGTATGTTTGACCTCTCAGCTTCCCTATCAAATCTAAAAATGTCAAACGGAAAACCAAAGAAAATGTACAAACAATGACAAATGATTTGATGAATAATGCAAAAACCTAAGAAAGAAATTGAGAAACATATCCAACCAAAAACATAGAGACCCAGAAAACCTGAGCCTTCACCTTCCTTATGGTGAATCACTAAAACAAGACAGAAATAGACTACGGAAAAAGAACAAACAGCACATCAGAAATCAGCTCAATGTCATTGAAGAATCCATAGACTCTGGAAAACACTAAACAAAAAACAACAGGAAGAGCTATCCAACACAAAGATGTCTGGGTAAACCACTCTCTGGCCCTATAACAAAGATGTCTGAGTAAACCACTCTTTAGCCCTATAACAAAGATGTCTGAGTAAACCACTCTTTGGCCCTATAACAAAGATGTCTGGGTAAACCACTCTTTGGCCCTATAACAAAGATGTCTGGGTAAACCACTCTTTGGCCCTATAACAAAGATGTCTGGGTAAACCACTCTTTGGCCCTATAACAAAGATGTCTGAGTAAACCACTCTTTAGCCCTATAACAAAGATGTCTGGGTAAACCACTCTTTGGCCCTATAACAAAGATGTCTGAGTAAACCACTCTTTAGCCCTATAACAAAGATGTCTGGGTAAACCACTCTTTGGCCCTATAACAAAGATGTCTGAGTAAACCACTCTTTGGCCCTATAACAAAGATGTCTGAGTAAACCACTCTTTAGCCCTATAACAAAGATGTCTGGGTAAACCACTATTTGGCCCTATAACAAAGATGTCTGAGTAAACCACTCTTTGGCCCTATAACAAAGATGTCTGAGTAAACCACTCTTTGGCCCTATAACAAAGATGTCTGGGTAAACCACTCTTTGGCCCTATTTATTTTTTTAAAATTTTATTTCACCTTTATTTAACCAGGTAGGCAAGTTGAGAACAAGTTCTCATTTACAATTGCGACCTGGCCAAGATAAAGCAAAGCAGTTCGACAGATACAATGACACAGAGTTACACATGGAGTAAAACAAACATAAAGTCAATAATACAGTATAAACAAGTCTATATACAATGTGAGCAAATGAGGTGAGAAGGGAGGTAAAGGCAAAAAAGGCCATGGTGGCAAAGTAAATACAATATAGCAAGTAAAACACTGGAATGGTAGTTTTGTAATGGAAGAATGTGCAAAGTAGACATAAAAATAATGGAGTGCAAAGGAGCAAAAATAAATTAATTAATTAAATACAGTTGGGAAAGAGGTAGTTGTTTGGGCTAAATTATAGGTGGGCTATGTACAGGTGCAGTAATCTGTAAGATGCTCTGACAGTTGGTGCTTAAAGCTAGTGAGGGAGATAAGTGTTTCCAGTTTCAGAGATTTTTGCAGTTCGTTCCAGTCACTGGCAGCAGAGAACTGAAAGGAGAGGCGGCCAAAGAAAGAATTGGTTTTGGGGGTGACCAGAGAGATATACCTGCTGGAGCGTGTGCTACAGGTGGGAGATGCTATGGTGACCAGCGAGCTGAGATAAGGGGGGACTTTACCTAGCAGGGTCTTGTAGATGACATGGAGCCAGTGGGTTTGGCGACGAGTATAAAGCGAGGGCCAGCCAACGAGAGCGTACAGGTCGCAATGGTGGGTAGTATATGAGGCTTTGGTGACAAAACGGATTGCACTGTGATAGACTGCATCCAATTTGTTGAGTAGGGTATTGGAGGCTATTTTGTAAATGACATCGCCAAAGTCGAGGATTGGTAGGATGGTCAGTTTTACAAGGGTATGTTTGGCAGCATGAGTGAAGGATGCTTTGTTGTGAAATAGGAAGCCAATTCTAGATTTAACTTTGGATTGGAGATGTTTGATATGGGTCTGGAAGGAGAGTTTACAGTCTAACCAGACACCTAAGTATTTGTAGTTGTCCACGTATTCTAAGTCAGAGCCGTCCAGAGTAGTGATGTTGGACAGGCGTGTAGGTGCAGGTAGCGATCGGTTGAAGAGCATGGATTTAGTTTTACTTGTATTTAAGAGCAATTGGAGGCCACGGAAGGAGAGTTGTATGGCATTGAAGCTTGCCTGGAGGGTTGTTAACACATTGTCCAAAGAAGGGCCGGAAGTATACAGAATGGTGTCGTCTGCGTAGAGGTGGATCAGGGACTCACCAGCAGCAAGAGCGACCTCATTGATGTATACAGAGAAGAGAGTCGGTCCAAGAATTGAACCCTGTGGCACCCCCATAGAGACTGCCAGAGGTCCGGACAGCAGACCCTCCGATTTGACACACTGAACTCTATCAGAGAAGTAGTTGGTGAACCAGGCGAGGCAATCATTTGAGAAACCAAGGCTGTCGAGTCTGCCGATGAGGATGTGGTGGTTGACAGAATCGAAAGCCTTGGCCAGATCAATGAATACGGCTGCACAGTAATGTTTCTTATCGATGGCGGTTAAGATATCGTTTAGGACCTTGAGCGTGGCTGAGGTGCACCCATGACCAGCTCTGAAACCAGATTGCATAGCAGAGAAGGTATGGTTAGATTCGAAATGGTCGGTAATCTGTTTGTTGACTTGGCTTTCGAAGACCTTAGAAAGGCATGGTAGGATAGATATAGGTCTGTAGCAGTTTGGGTCAAGAGTGTCCCCCCCTTTGAAGAGGGGGATGACCGCAGCTGCTTTCCAATCTTTGGGAATCTCAGACGACACGAAAGAGAGGTTGAACAGGCTAGTAATAGGGGTGGCAACAATTTCAGCAGATAATTTGAGAAAGAAAGGGTCCAGATTGTCTAGCCCGGCTGATTTGTAGGGGTCCAGATTTTTCAGCTCTTTCAGAACATCAGCAGAATGGATTTGGGAGAAGGAGAAATGGGGAAAGCTTGGGCGAGTTGCTGTTGGGGGTGCAGTGCTGTTGACCGGGGTAGGAGTAGCCAGGTGGAAAGCATGGCCAGCCGTAGAAAAATGCTTATTGAAATTCTCAATTATGGTGGATTTATCAGTGGTGACAGTGTTTCCTATCTTCAGTGCAGTGGGCAGCTGGGAGGAGGTGTTCTTATTCTCCATGGACTTTACAGTGTCCCAGAACTTTTTTGAGTTAGTGTTGCAGGAAGCAAATTTCTGCTTGAAAAAGCTAGCCTATAACAAAGATGTCTGAGTAAACCACTCTTTGGCCCTATAACAAAGATGTCTGGGTAAACCACTCTTTGGGCTTATAACAAAGATGTCTGGGTAAACCACTCTTTGGCCCTATAACAAAGATGTCTGAGTAAACCACTCTTTAGGCCTATAACAAAGATGTCTGGGTAAACCACTCTTTGGCCCTATAACAAAGATGTCTGGGTACACCACTCTTTGGCCCTATAACAAAGATGTCTGGGTAAACCACTCTTTGGCCCTATAACAAAGATGTCTGGATAAACCACTCTTTAGCCCTATAACAAAGATGTCTGGGTAAACCACTCTTTAGCCCTATAACAAAGATGTCTGGGTAAACCGCTCTTTGGCCCTATAACAAAGATGTCTGGGTAAACCACTATTTGGCCCTATAACAAAGATGTCTGAGTAAACCACTCTTTAGCCCTATAACAAAGATGTCTGGGTAAACCACTCTTTGGCCCTATAACAAAGATGTCTGAGTAAACCACTCTTTAGCCCTATAACAAAGATGTCTGAGTAAACCACTCTTTAGCCCTATAACAAAGATGTCTGGGTAAACCACTCTTTGGCCCTATAACAAAGATGTCTGGGTAAACCACTCTTTGGCCCTATAACAAATATGTCTGAGTAAACCACTCTTTGGCCCTATAACAAAGAATAAACAGCAAAAACATATACATGATCAAATACCAATCTTAGAATCAACTATTAAAGACGACACACTGGATTCTCCAATTACCTTGAATGAAGTTCAGGGCAAAAAACAAACCCTCAACCCAAAAAGGCCTGTGGTGTTGAAGGTATCCTCAATGAAATGATCAAATATACAGACCACAAATTCCAATTGGCTATAATTAAACTCTTAAACATCATCCGTAGCTCTGGCATCTTCCCCAATATTTGGGACCAAGGACTGATCACCCCAATCCACAAAAGTGGAGACAAATTTGACCACAATAACTACTGTGGGACATTCGTCCACTGCAACCTTGGGAAAATCCCCTGCATTATCAGTAACAACAGACACTTACATTTCCTAAGTGAAAACAATGTGCTACTGAGCAAATGTCAAATTGGCTTTTGACAAAATGACTGTACGACAGATCACCCTGCACACCCTAATTGACAAAACAAAAGCAAAGTCCACTCTAGTGGTTAGAGCGTTGGACTAGTAACCGGAAGGTTGCAAGTTCGAATCCCCGAGCTGACAAGGTACAAATCTGTCGTTCTGCCCCTGAACAGGCAGTTAACCCCCTGTTCATAGGCCGTCATTGAAAATAAGAATTTGTTCTTAACTGACTTGCCTAGTAAAATAAAGGTAAAAAAAAGCTTTTGACTCAATTTGGCATGAGGGCCTGCTATACAAATTGATGGAAAGTGGTACTGGCGAAGAACATACAACATTATAAAATCCATGTACACAAACAACAAATGTGGGTTAAAATTGGCATGAAACACACATTTTTCTCCTCAGGGTCGTGGGGTGAGACAGGGATGCAGCTTAAGCCCCACCCTCGTCAACATAAATATCAACGAATTGGCGCGGACACTGGAACAGTCTGCAGCACCTGGCCTCATCCTACTAGAATCTGACATCAAATGTCTACTGTTTGCTGATGATCTGGTACAGTCTGCAGCACCTGGCCTCATCCTACTAGAATCTGACATCAAATGTCTGTAACGTCGTTCGTCTGTTGAATGAAGAGAGTCAGACCGAAATGCAGCGTGTAGGTTACTCATGACTTTAATGAAATTAATCGCGGTACATGAAATAACTGAATAAATACAAAAACAACAAACGGAACGTGAAACCTATTACAGCCTATCTGGTGAACACTACACAGAGACAGGAACAAACACCCACAAAATACATCGCGAACTCAGGCTACCTAAATACGGTTCCCAATCCGAGACAACGAGAATCACCTGACTCCAATTGAGAATCGCCTCAGGCAGCCAAGCCTAACTAGACACACCTCTAATCATACACAATCCCAATTAATACAAACCCCAATACGAAACACAACATATAAACCCATGTCACACCCTGGCCTACCCAAACATATAACAAAAACACAAAATACAATGACCAAGGCGTGACAATGTCTACTGTTTGCTGATGATCTGGAACAGTCTGCAGCACCCGGCCTCATCCTACTAGAATCTGACATCAAATGTCTACTGTTTGCTGATGATCTGGTACAGTCTGCAGCACCTGGCCTCACCCTACTAGAATCTGACATCAAATGTCTACTGTTTGCTGATGATCTGGTGCTTCTGTCCTCAACCAAGGAGGTCCTACAGCTGCACCTAGATCTCTGCACAAGTCTGTCAGACTTCGGCCCAAACAGTAAATCTCAGTAAGACAAAAATAATGGTGTTCCAAAAAGGTCCAGTTGCCAGGACCACGAATACAAATTCCATCTAGACATCATTTCCCGAGAGCACACAAAAACGATACATACCTCGGCCTAAACATCAGCGCCACAGATAACTTCCACAAAGCTGTGAATGATCTGAGAGACAAAGCAAGAAGGGCCTTCTATGCCATCAAAAGGAACATAACATTCAACATACCAATTAGGATCTGGCTTAATATATTCAGTTATAGAACCCATTGCCCTTTATGGTTGTGAAGTCTGGAATCCACTCACCAACCAAGAATTTAATTCACAAAATGGGACAAACACCAAATTGAGACTGCTTGCAGCATTCTGTAAAAATATCCTCTGTGTACAATGTAAAGCACCAAATAATACATACAGAGCAGAATTTGATAGATACCCGCTCATTGTCAAAATCCGGAAAAGAGACGTTAAATTCTACAACCACCTAAAAGGAAGCGATTCCCAAACCTTCTATAACAATGACATCACCTACAGAGAGATGACATTGGAGATGAGTCCCCTAAGCAAGCTGGTCCTGGGGCTCTGTACACAAACACAAACAGACCCCACAGAGTGCCAGGACAGCAACACAATTAGACCCAACCAAATCAAAAAGAGAATTACTTGACACATTGGAAATAATTAACAAAAAAGCAGCGCAAAGTGGAATGCTATTTGGCCCTAAACAGAGAGTACACAGTGGCAATATGTGACTGACCCAAAATGACGGAAAGATGTGACAATGTACAGACTCAGTGGGCATAGCCTTGCTATTGAGAAAGGCCACCTTAGGCAGACCTGGCTCTCAAGAGAATTCAGGCTATGTGCACACTGCCCACAAAATGAGGTGGAAACTGAGCTGCACTTCCTAACCTCCTGCCAAATGTAGGATTATATTAGAGATGCATATTTACCTCAGAATACACAGATCCACAAAGAATTTAAAAACAAACCCAATGCTGATAAACTCCCATATCTACTGGGTGAAATACCACACTGTGCATCACAGCAGAACGATTTGTGACCTGGTGCCACAAGAAGAAGGCAACTAGTGAAGAACAAACACCATTGTAATTACAACCCATATTTATGTCTTTGTATTTTTCCTTTTGTACTGTATCTATTTGCACATAATATTACATTTAAAATATCTTTATTCTTTTGGAACTTTTGTGAGTGTAATGTTTACAGTACATTACTTTTCCACTTTTTTTTCCACTTGCTTTGTCAATGTTAACAAATGTTTCCCATGCCAATAAAGCCCTTAAATTGAAATATAAATATAAATTGAGATTGAGATTGGGAGATTGAGAGAGAGAGCGAAAGAGGGAGGGGGGGAGAAAGACAGAGAATTAGAGGAAAAAGTTAGATACAGAAGGGGATGGGTAACAAGGATGGAGTAGGGGAGTGAGAGAAAAGAGAGAGGGTGAAAAATAGATCAGGGTAAATTGTTCGTTCCATTCTATTTCAAGCCTACTCTCTAAGTGAATTTCACATCTTAATATGGAGAAAGCGCTTACTCTCTGAAATAAATTTTTAAAAGGAGGTGAGGGTGGAATTGGGTGGGGGTGAGGGAGGGATTGGTGGTGATTGGGGTTGGTGAGGGGGTTGGGGTTGGTGGGGGGTGGGAGTTGGTGAGGGGGTGGAGGTTGGTGAGGGGGTGGAGGTTGGTGAAGGGGTGACAGTTGATGAGGGGTGGGGGTTGGTAAGAGGATGGGGGTTGGTGAGGAGGTGGGTTTTTTGAGGGGGTAGGGGTGGTGAGGGGTGGGGTGGGGTTTGGTGAGGGGGTGGGGTGGGGTTGGTGAGGGGGTGTGGATATTGAGTGGTGGTGGTGTTGGTGAGGGGTGGGGTTGGTACGTGGGATAACAACGTGAGGGTATAATGCTGACAATAAAATAAAGAACAGTGAGAACTCAATTAAAGGCTGAGAGCTGACAGGGCTGGCGCTAGCCTGCAGGTGGAGAGAGATGAGGACAGATCCTGCCTTAATGACGAGGACTCTCCTGTCTTAATGAGGTTAGCTTCAGGGCCTGACTCATTGCAAGACTGCATGGCAGACTGGCTGACTTGTTAAATCACTTGTTAAATCCACTTCAATCAGTGTAGCTGAAGGGGAGGAGACAGGTTAAAGAAGGAGTTGTAAGCCTTGAGAGACTTGAGACATGGATTGTGTATGGATTGCCATTCAGAGGGTGAATGGGCAAGACCACATTTTTAAGTGCCTTTGAACGGGGAATGGTAGTTGGTTTGAGTGTGTCAATAACTTTTTTTTTTTTACAAGAAAAAAAGCACCACCCAAAGGACATCCAGCCAATGGGAGGCCAGTGGTTGAAAACAGGTCATTGATGAAAGAGGACACAGGAGGCTGACACAAATTGTGTAGAGCAACAGACAGGTTACAGTTAGCAACATTTGAATGCCACAGGATATCTGAACGTCCTTACCAATCAGATGTATGCCTTCATGGCAGCAGTGTATGCATATGCAAATGTTTTTTCTCAGCAGGATAATGCCCCATGCCACAAGGCTAGGATTGTCCAGGAATGGTTTCACAAACATGTGAACAGTGAATTCAGCTTACTGCCCAGTCATCAGATCTCAATCTAGTTGAGCATCTGTGGGATGATATGGAACGAGCTATTCAGAGTAGAGATCCACTACCAGCCAACTTGACACAACTGTGGGAAGCATTGGAGTCAACATGGGCCAGCATCCCTGTGGAACGCCTTTGACACCTTATAGAGTCCATGCCCCAACGATATGAGGCTGTACTGAGGGTAAAAGGGGGAGGGGTTCCACTCAATATTAGGAAGGTCTTCCTAATGTTTTTTAGAGTCAATCTATATCACCTAATAACACTGCAACAATCATGTTAAATATACAAAGGCCTGTTATTATTTAAAATAATAGTGTGCGTATGTGTGTGTGCCCGACATCTATCCCTGACAATGTGGCATCCCACTTGACACAGACGTCTATTCAACGTCTAGTTCACATTGGCTTAATGTAATTTAATTGAAATGTTGATTCAGCCAGTGTGTGCCCAGTGGGATTAAAGGTTATTTTAACAAATGATTCCAGAAGCCCTTTTCCCTCCCCTTACGATCCATGACCTCACTTCCTCCAAACGGTCACAGAAAAATATCCCAAAAAGGAAAAATATCCCATAAAAGAAAAATATCCCAGAATAACCAGGTTACAGAGGAACAATAAAACACAAATCACACAATGAGTTCTCAGTTCAAGTCTATCTTTCCATCCGTCAAGGCAAATATCATATCATTTCATAACTTCCCCTTCAAATTGTTTCAACTCATGGTAGCCCCGCCAGTTAGAATGACTCCAGAGATTTCCTGTTCACATACAACCTGTTTACTGGGGTCTTTTTCCACACTAGGTCATCATTGACTTTGGGATTTCTATCCCTTTCCATTGACGCTGCTGCATGCATTCGATGGAACACGAACATTTGCTTTCTCAGCGAGGGAAACCTTTCCATTGAAATCTCAAATCTGTATTGCCTATTCGTATCATAATCACATTAGGGGCTGTGTGAGCCTGGAATAAGAGAGAAGTAAAATCTTCACAGTGCCAAGTAGCAAAGTTGAGCTAAAGAAGCTGGAGTTTGGAATCACACAAACTAAACCCCCTGAGGGACAGAGCGAGATACTCACAGCAAGAGAGAGAGAGAGAGAGAGAGAGAGAGAGAGAGAGAGAGAGAGAGAGAGAGGAGAGAGTGAGATAGAGACAGCAAGAGAGAGAGAGAGAGAGAGAGAGAGAGAGAGAGAGAGAGAGAGAGAGAGAGAGAGAGAGAGAGAGAGAGAGAGAGAGAGAGAGAGAGAGAGAGAGAGAGAGAGAGAGAGTGAGATACTCACAGCAGAGAGAGAGAGAGAGAGAGAGAGAGAGAGAGAGAGAGAGAGAGAGAGAGAGAGCGAGATACTCACAGCAAGAGAGAGAGAGAGAGTGAGAGATACTCACAGCAAGAGAGAGAGAGAGAGAGAATGAGAGAGCGAGATACTCACAGCAAGAGAGAGAGAGAGAGAGTGAGATACTCACAGCAAGAGAGAGAGAGAGAGAGAGAGAGAGAGAGAGATACAGCAAGAGAGAGAGAGAGAGTGAGGTAGAGAGATACTCACAGCAAGAGAGAGAGAGAGAGAGAGAGATGCTTGACTGCTCTGCACAGTGCTGTTGGGGATGATAGAGAGAGAGAGAGAGTGAGAGCTGCTCGACTACTCTGCACTGTTGGGGAGCAAGAGAGAGAGAGAGAAAGAGAGAGCTGAGATACTCTGCACAGTGCTGTTGGGGATGATAAAGAGAGAGAGAGAGAGAGAGAGAGAGAGAGAGAGAGAGATACAGAGAGAGAGAGAGAGAGAGTGAGGTAGAGAGATACTCACAGCAAGAGAGAGAGAGAGAGAGAGAGAGCTGCTTGACTGCTCTGCACAGTGCTGTTGGGGATGATAGAGAGAGAGAGAGAGTGAGAGCTGCTCGACTCTGCTCTGCACAGTGCTGTTGGGGATGATCGAGAGAGAGAGAGAGAGCGAGTGAGAGCTGCTAGACTCTGCTCTGCACAGTGCTGTTGGGGATGATAAAGAGAGAGAGAGAGAGAGAGAGAGAGAGAGAGAGAGAGAGAAAGAGAGAGCTGCTCAACTCTGCTCTGCACAGTGCTGTTGGGGATGATAAAGAGAGAGAGAGAGAGAGAGAGAGAGAGAGAGAGAGAGAGAGAGAGAGAGAGTGAGAGAGAGAGAGAGAGAGAGTGAGAGCTGCTCGACTCTGCTCTGCACAGTGCTGTTGGGGATGATAAAGAGAGAGAGAGAGAGAGAGAGAGAGAGAGAGAGAGAGAGAGAGAGAGAGAGAGAGAGAGAGAGAGAGAGAGAGAGAGAGAGAAAGAGTGAGAGCAGCTCTGCTCTGCACAGTGCTGTTGGGGAGGATAAAGCCAGTACAGAGAAAGAGACAGAGAGATGCTAGCTGGTATCTAGCTGCTAAAGCACCTGCATCAATGAATGGGCTGACTGCACAGCCCTCACTCATATTTGGCTACATGTCTAACCCAAGGAAGTCTTGGATTCCCGTGAAGACACTAATGGAGCGGAGCAGCGCTCGCTGCTGGGAATGGCAGATCTCCCACTGCAGGGGAAGTCTACACATGATCAGCTTGCTCCCATCAGCCCTTCAGTGGATCTGGAACTTTCCACTTCCATGTAAACTGTACAAAAGCAGTGTTGTAATCTACAACTAATGAAATGACCTGCTATTAGTGAACTAGCTACCTAATTAACCAACTAACTTACCAGATGTATTTGAAAGATAATTCTCCAGACATAACTAACAACAGTTCATAGTTCACTGGACCCAAGTCAGAGAGTAGACTTTCAGTCTCTCAGATATGATCCCTAGAGATGCAACAGAGAGCCAAGAGTTCAATGGCAACCACTGTTTTGAGTGAGGAGCAGAGGCCAGAAAGAGTGTGAGAGAGAGAGAGAGAGAGAGAGAGAGAGAGAGAGAGAGAGAGAGAGAGAGAGAGAGAGAGAGAGAGAGAGAGAGAGAGAGAGAGAGTGAGGTACAAAGCGAGAGAGAGAGAGAGCGAGAGAGAGGGAGAGAGAGAGAGAGAGAGAGAGAGAGAGAGAGAGAGAGAGAGAGAGAGAGAGAGGTAGATACAAAGCGAGAGAGAGAGAGCGAGAGAGAGGGAGAAAAAATGAGAAGATGCAGAGGAGACGACTGAAGATGAAATGGGGAGATAAAAGAGAAGTGAATCAGAGATGCATTCATTCATCAAATGTTAGGGACCCCCACCCACGGACCCTCCACCCACGGACCCTCCACCCACGGACCCTCCACCCACGGACCCTCCACCCACGGACCCCCCACCCACGGACCCTCCCACAGAATAAAGGTTCTGTTCCAGGGAGGAAGCCTGATGATGAATCCGGGAGGAGGAGAGCACAGCACAGATAACTCATAGCTGCTCTCTCTGCTCCTACACAGAACAAAATCAAGAATCTCCCGCGGAAACCTGCTTTTTCGTGTTCTTATCTCCGAGAGCGCAAAGGGGAAATGATCTGATAAGACTTTTGAAGTTAAACAGCGGTCTATAGTACAACATAATGCTTAATTAAAATGAAAGTAGCAGCGTGGGAGATGACACGCAGCAGGCTCTAATAGACACCCGCAGGTTAATTAAAACAAGTCATGTCTACACGGTGCTTTGTGCTAGACTGTATTAATCATAGATGTGACTAGCATCACTACGAAGCCTATCAATCACAGCGGACTCTATTATGGTGTGTGCCGTAGACTTCGAGGATCATAAGACCAGCCAGTTTGACCTCACTGATAAAACATGATTAGAATGAAAGACGTGATACACTGTATATCTGATGCCCCTTAAGAGCATTGTCATACATCAGATAACTTTTGTCTGTACATCGTCAGTCAAGGGACTATTGCATTGCGTAGGGCTATTGCCACCTGTCGGACGACAATGCCTTAAGATGGCATTTACATGACCAAACAGCTCACTAACAGTCTACCATGATGGAAGAGGCAAAGCCTCCACTGCTCTTGGAAGAGTGATCCACTAGAAGCAATAGATACTTCGCAAACTCAGGCCACTTCTGCTACACAAATCCAGTTCACTGTAAGTATCCCAGAAAACCAAAATTGGTTCTGTGAAGTTCCTAGAATATTCGTTAGGTCTGGAGATATGAGCGATAGGTTCCCAAAACACTAAAATTGTCCAGTTGTGCTGACATTCAGATAATGTTTCTATCAGGGTGCATAAAACATTCCATTGATATTGCAATAATGTTGACAGAATACCCTTTCTGAGTTCATTAAAGGTTTCCAGGCCTCCAGTTCGCCTCCAGGGTCCAGTACTCCCTGTTCCTGCTCCTCGCACTCGCCCTGAGGTGCGTGTCCCCAGCCCCCGCATCCCTCTCTGCCACATGCCCTCAACCTGTACCATTTTGTTTCCCTCAGTCGCCCACGAATTTACACCATTTAGATAAAAAAGCATTTGACCTTTGTTTGGTTTTGTTGATTTCCAGTTTTTAGTTAAGTATATGTTTAAAAAAAAAAGATGAATGATGAGAAATTGTTGGCCAACCCATCGCGTATTTCACTGCCCCTCATATGCCGTGGCTTGAAATACGCAGACATACGGATTAAAAGTACATTTACATATGTAATACTTCAATCAGGAATTGCATGCTTCCTTTTAGCTTTCCAAGACATAACAAACCCAGGGATATACTGGTAACAGGGTTCGAGACGTGTAGTCCACTTGTCATTCCAATCTCCTTTGCATTAGCGTAGCCTCTTCTGTAGCCTGTCAACTATGTGTCTGTCTATCCCTGTTCTGTCCTCTCTGCACAGACCATACAAACGCTCCACACCTCGTGGCCGCGGCCACCCTAATCTGGTGGTCCCAGCGCGCACGACCCACGTGGAGTTCCAGGTCTCCGGTAGCCTCTGGAACTGCCGATCTGCGGCCAACAAGGCAGAGTTCATCTCAGCCTATGCCTCCCTCCAGTCCCTCGACTTCTTGGCACTGACGGAAACATGGATCACCACAGACAACACTGCTACTCCTACTGCTCTCTCTTCGTCCGCCCACGTGTTCTCGCAGACCCCGAGAGCTTCTGGTCAGCGGGGTGGTGGCACCGGGATCCTCATCTCTCCCAAGTGGTCATTCTCTCTTTCTCCCCTTACCCATCTGTCTATCGCCTCCTTTGAATTTCATGCTGTCACAGTTACCAGCCCTTTCAAGCTTTACCTCCTTATCATTTATCGCCCTCCAGGTTCCCTCGGAGAGTTCATCAATGAGCTTGATGCCTTGATAAGCTCCTTTCCTGAGGACGGCTCACCTCTCACAGTTCTGGGCGACTTTAACCTCCCCACGTCTACCTTTGACTCATTCCTCTCTGCCTCCTTCTTTCCACTCCTCTCCTCTTTTGACCTCACCCTCTCACCTTCCCCCCCCTACTCACAAGGCAGGCAATACGCTCGACCTCATCTTTACTAGATGCTGTACTTCCACTAACCTCATTGCAACTCCTCTCCAAGTCTCCGACCACTACATTGTATCCTTTTCCCTCTCGCTCTCATCCAACACCTCCCACACTGCCCCTACTCGGATGGTATCGCGCCGTCCCAACCTTCGCTCTCTCTCCCCCGCTACTCTCTCCTCTTCCATCCTATCATCTCTTCCCTCTGCTCAAACCTTCTCCAACCTATCTCCTGATTCTGCCTCCTCAACCCTCCTCTCCTCCCTCTCTGCATCCTTTGACTCTCTATGTCCCCTATCCTCCAGGCCGGCTCGGTCCTCCCCTCCCACTCCGTGGCTCGATGACTCACTGCGAGCTCACAGAACAGGGCTCCGGGCAGTCGAGCGGAAATGGAGGAAAACTCGCCTCCCTGCGGACCTGGCATCCTTTCACTCCCTCCTCTCTACATTTTCCTCCTCTGTCTCTGCTGCTAAAGCCACTTTCTACCACTCTAAATTCCAAGCATCTGCTTCTAACCCTAGGAAGCTCTTTGCCACCTTCTCCTCCCTCCTGAATCCTCCTCCCCCCCCCCTCCTCCCTCTCTGCAGATGACTTCGTCAACCATTTTGAAAAGAAGGTCGACGACATCCGATCCTCGTTTGCTAAATCAAACGACACCGCTGGTTCTGCTCACACTGCCCTACCCTGTGCTCTGACCTCTTTCGCCCCTCTCTCTCCAGATGAAATCTCGCGTCTTGTGACGGCCGGCCGCCCAACAACCTGCCCTCTTGACCCTATCCCCTCCTCTCTTCTCCAGACCATTTCCGGAGACCTTCTCCCTTACCTCACCTCGCTCATCAACTCATCCCTGACCGCTGGCTACGTCCCTTCCGTCTTCAAGAGAGCGAGAGTTGCACCCCTTCTGAAAAAACCTACACTCGATCCCTCCGATGTCAACAATTACAGACCAGTATCCCTTCTTTCTTTTCTCTCCAAAACTCTTGAACGTGCCGTCCTTGGCCAGCTCTCCCGCTATCTCTCTCTGAATGACCTTCTTGATCCAAATCAGTCAGGTTTCAAGACTAGTCATTCAACTGAGACTGCTCTCCTCTGTATCACGGAGGCGCTCCGCACTGCTAAAGCTAACTCTCTCTCCTCTGCTCTCATCCTTCTAGATCTATGGGCTGCCTTCGATACTGTGAACCATCAGATCCTCCTCTCCACCCTCTCCGAGTTGGGCATCTCCGGCGCGGCCCACGCTTGGATTGCGTCCTACCTGACAGGTCGCTCCTACCAGGTGGCGTGGCGAGAATCTGTCTCCTCACCACGCGCTCTCACCACTGGTGTCCCCCAGGGCTCTGTTCTAGGCCCTCTCCTATTCTCGCTATACACTAAGTCACTTGGCTCTGTCATAACCTCACATGGTCTCTCCTATCATTGCTATGCAGACGACACACAATTAATCTTCTCCTTTCCCCCTTCTGATGACCAGGTGGGGAATCGCATCTCTGCATGTATGGCAGACATATCAGTGTGGATGACGGATCACCACCTCAAGCTGAACCTCGGCAAGACGGAGCTGCTCTTCCTCCCGGGGGAAGGACTGCCCGTTCCATGATCTCGCCATCATGGTTGACAACTCCATTGTGTCCTCCTCCCAGAGCGCGAAGAACCTTGGCGTGATCCTGGACAACACCCTGTCGTTCTCAACCAACATCAAGGCGGTGGCCCGTTCCTGTAGGTTCATGCTCTACAACATCCGCAGAGTACGACCCTGCCTCACACAGGAAGCGGCGCAGGTCCTAATCCAGGCACTTGTCATCTCCCGTCTGGATTACTGCAACTCGCTGTTGGCTGGGCTCCCTGCCTGTGCCATTAAACCCCTTCAACTCATCCAGAACGCCGCAGCCCGTCTGGTGTTCAACCTTCCCAAGTTCTCTCACGTCACCCCGCTCCTCCGTTCTCTCCACTGGCTTCCAGTTGAAGCTCGCATCCGCTACAAGACCATGGTGCTTGCCTACGGAGCTGTGAGGGGAACGGCACCTCAGTAACTCCAGGCTCTGATCAGGCCCTACACCCAAACAAGTGCACTGCGTTCATCCACCTCTGGCCTGCTCGCCTCCCTACCACTGAGGAAGTACAGCTCCCGCTCAGCCCAGTCAAAACTGTTCGCTGCTCTAGCCCCCCAATTGTGGAACAAACTCCCTCACGACGCCAGGACAGCGGAGTCAATCACCACCTTCCGGAGACACCTGAAACCCCACCTCTTTAAGGAATACCTAGGATAGGATAAGTAATCCCTCTCACCCCCCTTTAAGATTTAGATGCACTATTGTAAAGTGACTGTTCCACTCGATGTCATAAGGTGAATGCACCAATTTGTAAGTCGCTCTGGATAAGAGCGTCTGCTAAATGACTTAAATGTAAATGTAAATGTAAATGTTCACTTCACCCATTCTCTTGATGGGCTGCATACTTCTGGGCCCATGTTTACAAGGTATTCAAGACTATGAGCCTGATCTAGGTTCACTTTTGCTTTTCAGATCACATCAAGTGTCTTAAACTAAGAATTTTTCAGGGTGTGTTTTTTAAAGTCAAACAGTACATTTTTACACAATGTTTTTTTTTTTTTACAGTTTGTCTGAATTCTGCATTTCAGACTGGATTTAGGGCTTGATTCTAACAGATCTGCTTTAGCCAACATTCAGATAGATGTGGTTTAGCCAACATTCACATAGATGTGGTTTAGCCAACATTCACATAGATGTGGTTTAGCCAACATTCACATAGATGTGGTTTAGCCAACATTCACATAGATGTGGTTTAGCCAACATTCACATAGATGTGGTTTAGCCAACATTCACATAGATGTGGCCAACATTCAGATAGATGTGGTTTAGCCAACATTCAGATAGATGTGGTTTAGCCAACATTCACATAGATGTGGTTTTTCATAGATGTGGTTTAGCCAACATTAGATGTGTTTAGCCAACATTCTGATGTTCCAACATTCAGATAGATCAAATCTTCACATAGAGGCTTCTTGGATCTGTGTTCATTATACCCTAAAGCCAACATTGCCATTGGCTGCACGGAGTCACATTAACATAAATCCCATGAACACCGGACTGTGAGACGTAATCTACACCTCCACTGCCATGGCTATATAATGAACAAAGACGATAGAAAAGAGCTTCACCAGTGGTACAGAGGATTAAATACCTGTCTTGAGACGTTAACACTGCAGGTTCAAATCCTACATGTGCAGGTTGTCAACATATGAAGTGTGAAAAAATATGATATTGTTTGTACGATTAAATGCTGTTCAAATGGTCTATGAATGAAATGAAAACGCCATGCGTCGATATCACCTTGTGGTGGGCCTACATTACAGTTACATCAGGAGAGCACCATAACGGGCATCTATATCAAACTGTTAAGGAGCTGGATATGTTACATTTGGTCAAACTGAAATATAACATTTTCAAAATATTCTTGACAAGCTCCAAGACAAGGTAAGATGTTTGTTGTGTGAACATCAATATAATATTATGGTAATCCTCAAACAAATATGCTATGAACGTCATACAAACTAATATTATTGTAACGGCGTTCTTCGTTTGTTGAAAGAGAGTCGGACCGAAATGCAGCGTGGTTGTTACTCATGACCTTTAATGAAGGATCACAATACACAAAATAACTTATACATATACAAAACAACAAAACGGAACGTGAAACCTAATTACAGCCTATCTGGTGAACACTACACAGAGACAGGAACAATCACCCACGAAATACACAGTGAACCCCGGCTACCTAAATACGGTTCCCAATCAGAGACAACGAGAATCACCTGACTCTGATTGAGAACCGCCTCAGGCAGCCAAGCCTAAGCAACACCCCTACTCAGCCGCAATCCCAATAACTACAAAACCCCAATACGAAATACCACAAAATAAACCCATGTCACACCCTGGCCTGACCAAATATATAACGAAACACAAAACACTATGACCAAGGCGTGATAGAACCCCCCCCCCTAAGGTCCTCCTGTAGCTCAGTTGGTAGAGCATGGCGCTTGTAACGCCGGGGTAGTGGGTTCGATCCCCGGGACCACCCATACGTAGAATGTATGCACACATGACTGTAAGTCGCTTTGGATAAAAGCGTCTGCTAAATGGCATATTATTATAAGGTGTGGACTCCCGGACGCACCTCAAAACCATAGGGAGGGTCCGGGTGGGCATCTGTCCATGGTGGCGGTTCCGGCTCGGGACGTGGACCCCACTCCATAAATGTCATATGTTCCTCCCCTTCACGTCCTGGGATAATCCACCCTCGCCGCCGACCATGGCCTAATAGTCCTCACCCAGAACCCCACTGAACTGAGGAGCAGCTCGTGACTGAGGGGCAGCTCGGGACTGAGGGGAAGCTTGGGACTGAGGGGCAGCTCGGGACTGAGGGGCAGCCCGGAACTGAGAGGAAGCCCAGTACTGAGATGAAGCTCAGGCAGGTAGTAGGCTCCGGTAGATCCTGGCTGGCTGGCGGATATGGAAGATTCTGGTTGACTAGCAGATCTGGAAGATTCTGGTTGACTGGCAGATCTGGAAAAGACTGGTTGACTGGCAGATCTGGAAGAATCTGGTTGACTGGCAGATCTAGAAGATCATGGCTGACTGGCGGATCTAGCTGCTCTATGCAGATTGACAGCTCTGGCTGCTCCATGCAGACTGGCAGCTCTGGCTGCATCATGCAGACTGACAGCTCTGGCTGCTCCATGCAGGCTGGCAGCACCTTGCAGACTGGCAGCTCCTTGCAGAGTGGCAGCTCCTTGCAGACTGGCAGCTCCTTGCAGACTGACAGCTCTGGCTGCTCCATGCAGGCTGACAGCTCCATGCAGGCTGACAGCTCCTTGCAGACTGACAGCTCTTTGCAGACTGGCAGCTCTTTGCAGACTGACAGCTCTGGCTGCTTCATGCAGACTGACAGCTCTGGCTGCTTCATACAGACTGACAGCTCTGGCTGCTTCATGCAGACTGACAGCTCTGGCTGCTTCATACAGACTGACAGCTCTGACTGCTCCATGCAGGCTGACAGCTCTGACTGCTCCATGCAGGCTGGCAGCACCTTGCAGACTGGCAGCTCCTTGCAGACTGGCAGCTCCTTGCAGACTGAAAGCTCTGGCTGCTTCATGCAGACTGGCAGGTCAGGCTGCTCCGAACAGGCAGGAGGCTCCGGCAGCGCTGTAGAGGAGGAAGGCTCTAGAAGCGCTGAACAGGCGGGAGACTCCGACAGCGCAGGAGAGGAGAAAGGCTCTGATAGCGCTGAACAGACAGGAGACTCCAGCAGCGCTGTAGAGTAGGAAGGCTCTGATAGCGCTGAACAGGCGGGAGACTCCGACAGCACAGGAGAGGCGAGGCGCACTGTAGGCCTGATGCGTGGTGCTGGCACTGGTGATACTGGATCGAGGACACGTACAGGAAGCCTGGTGCGGGGAGCTGCTACCGGAGGACTGGTGTGTGGAGGTGGCTCTGGATGGACCGGACCGTGCAGGCGCACTGGAGCTCTTGAGCACCGAGCCTGCCCAACCTTACCTGGCTCGATGCCCACTCTAGTCCGGAAAATACGGAGGGCTGGTATGAACCGCACCGGGCTATGCATCCGCACTGGAAACACTGTGTGCTCCATAGCATAACACGGTGCCTGCCCGGTCTCTCTAGCCCCCCGGTAAGCACAGGGAGTTTGCGCAGGTCTCCTACCTGGCATAGCCATACTCCCTGTAAGCCCCCCAAAAAATTTTTGGGGCTGACTCTCAGGCTTCCATCCGCGTTGCCGTGCTGCCTCCTCATACCAGCGCCTCTCCGCATTTCCGCCTCCAGTTCTTCCTTGGGACAGCGATATTCTCCAGGCTGAGCCCAGGGTCCTTTTCCGTCTAATATCTCCTCCCAAGTCCAGAAGTCCTTTGATCGCTGCTCCTCACGATTAACAGGGAGAGTTGGCTCAGGTCTGACTCCTGACACGAAATAACTTATACATATACAAAAACAACAAAATGGAACGTGAAACGTAATTACAGCCTATCTGGTGAACACTACACAGAGACAGGAACAATCACCCACGAAATACACAGCGAACCCCGGCTACCTAAATACGGTTTCCAATCAGAGACAACGAGAATCACCTGACTCTGATTGAGAACCGCCTCAGGCAGCCAAGCCTATGCAACACCCCTACTCAGCCGCAATCCCAATAACTACAAAATCCCAATACGAAATATCACAAAATAAACCCATGTCACACCCTAGCCTGACCAAATATATAACGAAACACAAAACACTATGACCAAGGCGTGACAATTATGCAACGTTGCGGGAATGTTCTGTCAACCTTCGTGAATAACAACTCCCATAACTTAATAAGACCAGGTGTTCTGTCAACCTTCGTGAATATCAACTCCCATAACTTAATTAGACCAGGTGTTCTGTCAACCTTCGTGAATATCAACTCCCATAACTTAATTAGACCAGGTGTTCTGTCAACCTTCGTGAATATCAACTCCCATAACTTAATTAGACCAGGTGTTCTGTCAACCTTCGTGAATATCAACTCCCATAACTTAATTAGACCAGGTGTTCTGTCAAGCTTCGTGAATATCAACTCCCATAACTTAATTAGACCAGGTGTTCTGTCAACCTTCGTGAATATCAACTCCCATAACTTAATTAGACCAGGTGTTCTGTCAACCTTCGTGAATATCAACTCCCATAACTTAATAAGACCAGGTGTTCTGTCAACCTTCGTGAATAACAACTCCCATAACTTAATAAGACCAGGTGTTCTGTCAACCTTCGTGAATAACAACTCCCATAACTTAATTAGACCAGGTGTTCTGTCAACCTTCGTGAATAACAACTCCCATAACTTAATTAGACCAGGTGTTCTGTCAACCTTCGTGAATAACAACTCCCATAACTTAATTAGACCAGGTGTTCTGTCAACCTTCGTGAACATCAACTCCCATAACTTAATTAGACCAGGTGTTCTGTCAACCTTCGTGAATAACAACTCCCATAACTTAATTAGACCAGGTGTTTTGTCAACCTTCGTGAACATCAACTCCCATAACTTAATTAGACCAGGTGTTCTGTCAGCCTTCGTGAATAACAACTCCCATAACTTAATTAGACCAGGTGTTCTGTCAACGTTTGTGAATGTCAACTCCCATAACTTAATTAGACCAGGTGTTCTGTCAACCTTTGTGAATATCAACTCCCATAACTTAATTAGACCAGGTGTTCTGTCAGCCTTCGTGAATAACAACTCCCATAACTTAATTAGACCAGGTGTTGTGTCAACCTTCGTGAATAACAACTCCCATAACTTAATTAGACCAGGTGTTCTGTCAACCTTTGTGAATATCAACTCCCATAACTTAATTAGACCAGGTGTTGTGTCAACCTTTGTGAATATCAACTCCCATAACTTAATTAGACCTGGTGTTCTGTCAACCTTTGTGAATATCAACTCCCATAACTTAATTAGACCAGGTGTTCTGTCAACCTTCGGTGAATATCAACTTCCATAACTTAATTAGACCAGGTGTTCTGTCAACCTTTGTGAATATCAACTCCCATAACTTAATTAGACCAGGTGTTCTGTCAACCTTCGTGAATAACAACTCCCATAACTTAATTAGACCAGGTGTTGTGTCAACCTTCGGTGAATATCAACTCGCATAACTTAATTAGACCAGGTGTTGTGTCAACCTTTGTGAATATCAACTCCCATAACTTAATTTGACCAGGTGTTGTGTCAACCTTTGTGAATATCAACTCCCATAACTTAATTAGACCAGGTGTTCTGTCAACCTTTGTGAATATCAACTTCCATAACTTAATTAGACCAGGTGTTCTGTCAACCTTTGTGAATATCAACTTCCATAACTTAATTAGACCAGGTGTTCTGTCAACCTTTGTGAATATCAACTTCCATAACTTAATTAGACCAGGTGTTCTGTCAACCTTTGTGAATATCTTTGTGAATATCAACTCCCACAACTCCCATAACTTAATTAGACCAGGTGTTCAGATGTTATTGCGGGTCTAGCGAAATACTTGTGTTTCTAGTGCAGTAATATCTAACAAGTAACATCTAACAATTTCACCACATATACCCAATACACACAAATCTAAGTACAGGAATGGAATTTTAAAAATATTAATATATGGATGAGCAACATCAGAGCGGCATAGACTAGGATACAATAGAATAGAATGGAACACAGTATATAAATATGAGATGAGTAATGCATAACATTTAACCATATTAAAGTGACTAGTATTCCATTTATTAATGTTCCGTTAAGGGAATGTCCTGTGCGACCTAACTTAAACATTGCATGAATGTCATCTCAACTGAGCATATTTTGTGTTTTTGGAACCTATCTCTTATAATGTGTCCACACTGTCCCCACAGTGTTAATTAAAACCTAATGAATTGTTCTGGGAACCTTTAAAGAACTCAGAAAGGCTGTTCTGTCAATATTCTTGCAACATCAAAGAAATATTTTGTGCACCCTGATACAATCATTATCTGAATGTCAGCACATCTGGACAGTTTTACTGTTTTGGGAACCTATTTCCTGTCACATTCCCACAATGTTCCCACAACCTAAATAAATTATTTAGGAATATCTTCTGTGAAAGTTATAGTAACATCTGGTGAGTGTTTTTTTGCACACTAAAATAAACGTTGTATAATAATGTTTTCAACGGGACAGTCATTATGTTTTGTGAACATAGCTTTTGTAATTTCCCCACAATTTTCCCACCGGACTGTTCCCACAACCTAATGAAGCATTCTGGGAACCTTTAAAGAATGCACAAAATGTGTTCTGGGAACGTTCTTGAAACTTCAGGCAAATGTTTTATACAAACATTGTATAATCATCAGGACAACTGCCAGTTTTTGTATTACGAGAACATTTGCTGCAACCTAAAAAACTCGCTGGGAACCAATTTTGATTTGCTGGGAAAACATACAGGTATATTGTGTTATTACATTACTTGGAAACGTAATGAGAACTGTTGGGCAATGTTCTGCGGTGATTGTTACAGATGTTGTGCACATAGATTTTAGTGAATGTTAGGAGAGCTTTGAATGTTTGGGGATGTCCTCATCCTATTGTTGAATAAAACGTTATCTGGAACTTCAATGGAATCTTAGCTAATGTTCTAGGAATGTTCCCGGTTTGCTGGTCTGGGATGAGGAAGTGTTAGTCTGAGTTCTAGTATCTCCCAGTCCCTGGATTATAATTCATGTAGAGGAAGGAAGAAGACAGCGAGTACATGTGAATATCAGAACTGGCTAAAGGAACACATTTTAGTAACCAGCTTTCTGATTGAACAATTAGCTGTTTAGTTAACAGACAACTACCTCCACCTATAAGGTGTGGCTGAGTGGAGGAACCGTGCAACTTTCCTGGTGAGGAGATCAGAGTGTGGACAATGGAAATAAGGAGCTTGTAGATGTTTAGGAAACAGGCTTGAGGAATTTGTCTTGTCCAGGCTCAGTGAAATAATATTCCACATATACTTAAACATCAAAGGGTCTGTGCAGAGCTGGATAAATCCACCCGGCACCCAGACTAAACTGCTCTCATTAAGTGGTGTGGTGATACAGTCAATAAACAGATAGATAAACACCCTGATACGGAGACACACTCTACTACTCTTCGGTGCCGACGCCATCTAACACCACCAGCCCCTGAAATGATACGGAGACACACTCTACTACTCTTCGGTGCCAACGCCATCTAACACCACCAGCCCCTGAAATGAGGCGCTGAAACGTGGTGGTAAAACACATTTCCTTAATATGCCAACATTTGATTGAGCTTTCTTTCGTGTAAATTATGCTGCACATTAACTCCGTCCGTAGCCACTGAATTTAATCCAACAATTACTGAAAGAGCTGTTGCGAATTCTCCCTGTCGCTCGCAAATTGCGGCTCCACACACGGTCTCATTGCAGATTTGCTGCTCTTTATATTTATCTGGTTCCTATGCATATTTATTTCTAATTCTTATATGGCTGCAGGCGGTGCCGTGATTCGCCATCCTGCACTAGCATTAGTGGGCGAATAATAGGGCTCAGAATTACATGTGGATCCCTGTTGTAGCCTCATGGTGGGATTTAAGGTGGGACTTATCATTTTCACAATTATTGACTCCAGAAGTGCCTTTCACTGCTCCATGAAGGGGCTGTCAGACTTGACATGGGCCAGTTTGGATAGAGGGAGTTAGAACTGAGAACAGCAGAGGAGGGAGTGTGAGGATGGGAGAGATATCAGGGAAATGGGAAAGGGGGGATAGAGGGAGTTAGAACTGAGAACAGCAGAGGAGGGAGTGTGAGGGTGGGAGAGATGTCAGGGAAATGGGAAAGGGGGGATAGAGGGAGTTAGAACTGAGAACAGCAGAGGAGGGAGTGTGAGGGAGGGAGAGATGTCAGGGAAATGGGAAAGGGGGGATAGAGGGAGTTAGAACTGAGAACAGCAGAGGAGGGAGTGTGAGGGTGGGAGAGATGTCAGGGAAATGGGAAAGGGGGGATAGAGGGAGTTAGAACTGAGAACAGCAGAGGAGGGAGTGTGAGGGAGGGAGAGATGTCAGGGAAATGGGAAAGGGGGATAGAGGGAGTTAGAACTGAGAACAGCAGAGGAGGGAGTGTGAGGGAGGGAGAGATGTCAGGGAAATGGGAAAGGGGGGATAGAGGGAGTTAGAACTGAGAACAGCAGAGGAGGGAGTGTGAGGGTGGGAGAGATGTCAGGGAAATGGGAAAGGGGGGATAGAGGGAGTTAGAACTGAGAACAGCAGAGGAGGGAGGGGGAGGGAGTGTCAGGGAAATGGGAAAGGGGGATGTCAGGAGGAAATGGGAAAGGGGGGGATAGAGGGAGTTAGAACTGAGAACAGCAGAGGAGGGAGTGTGAGGGAGGGAGAGATGTCAGGGAAATGGGAAAGGGGGATAGAGGGAGTTAGAACTGAGAACAGCAGAGGAGGGAGTGTGAGGGTGGGAGAGATGTCAGGGAAATGGGAAAGGGGGATAGAGGGAGTTAGAACTGAGAACAGCAGAGGAGGGAGTGTGAGGGAGGGAGAGATGTCAGGGAAATGGAGGGAGAACAGCAGAGGAGATGTCAGGGAAATGGGAAAGGGGGATAGAGGGAGTTAGAACTGAGAACAGCAGAGGAGGGAGTGTCAGGGTGGGAGAGATGTTAGGAAATGGGAAAGGGGGATAGAGGGAGTTAGAACTGAGAACAGCAGAGGAGGGAGTGTGAGGGTGGGAGAGATGTTAGGGAAATGGGAAAGGGGGATAGAGGGAGTTAGAACTGAGAACAGCAGAGGAGGGAGTGTGAGGGTGGGAGAGATGTTAGGGAAATGGGAAAGGGGGGATAGAGGGAGTTAGAACTGAGAACAGCAGAGGAGGGAGTGTGAGGGTGGGAGAGATGTTAGGGAAATGGGAAAGGGGGGATAGAGGGAGTTAGAACTGAGAACAGCAGAGGAGGGAGTGTGAGGGTGGGAGAGATGTTAGGGAAATGGGAAAGGGGGATGGGGAGTTAGAACTGAGAACAGCAGAGGAGGGAGTGTGAGGGTGGGAGAGATGTCAGGGAAATGGGAAAGGGGGATAGAGGGAGTTAGAACTGAGAACAGCAGAGGAGGGAGTGTGAGGGTGGGAGAGATGTTAGGGAAATGGGAAAGGGGGATAGAGGGAGTTAGAACTGAGAACAGCAGAGGAGGGAGTGTGAGGGTGGGAGAGATGTTAGGGAAATGGGAAAGGGGGGATAGAGGGAGTTAGAACTGAGAACAGCAGAGGAGGGAGTGTGAGGGTGGGAGAGATGTTAGGGAAATGGGAAAGGGGGATAGAGGGAGTTAGAACTGAGAACAGCAGAGGAGGGAGGTGAGGGTGGGAGAGATGTTAGGGAAATGGGAAAGGGGGATAGATAGAACTGGAACAGAGAGGAGGGAGTGTGAGGGTTAGAACTGAGAACAGCAGAGGAGGGAGTGTGAGGGTGGGAGAGATGTTAGGGAAATGGGAAAGGGGGATAGAGGGAGTTAGAACTGAGAACAGCAGAGGAGGGAGTGGGAGAGATGTTAGGGAAATGGGAAAGGGGGATAGAGGGAGTTAGAACTTGAGGGAAATGTTAGGGAAATGGGAAAGGGGGGATAGAGACAACACTTCAGCTCAGCTGAGTTGACAAAATACCCGCCTGTGACAAAGATGCTCATACACTGAAGACATATTTTTTTAAGTCAAGATGATAACTTCTTGTGCGTTGAAAACAGTGTAAAGCTGATTATGATCCCACTTCGCCTGAACATAATTTATGCAGATGCTGAAACAGAGAGGACAGATACATTATTTTATTTCAAAACGTGTCCATGCAAAAAACAATGTCTTGTCCCTCTCACACACTGACCTTTGGCCTAAAAAGGTGAGAGGGAGAGCTGTGGCAAACCTGGTCACATGTTCTGCCTGGAGCTTTGTTTTCAGCCAACCCCAAATTCCCAATCCAATCCCCTCCTGCACCCCTTTCCAACCCAACTCAGCACTCCAAACTGCCCCCTTTCCTGTCTCAACCCCCAACCCTGATCTGAAGAACATGATGGAACATGAAGTCATGAGAACCAGACCTAGGGGGCTAAAAACCTTTCTGTCCATCTTGTTGAACCAGACCTGGGGTGCTAAAACCTTTCTGTCATCTTGTTGAACCAGACCTAGGGTGCTAAAACCTTTCTGTCATCTTGTTGAACCAGACCTAGGGTGCTAAAACATTTCTGTCATCTTGTTGAACCAGACCTAGGGTGCTAAAACATTTCTGTCATCTTGTTGAACCAGACCTGGTGGGCTAAAACCATCTGGTCAAGATATATAGCCGACCAAACAGAGGACAAAAAAACTCCAAAGCCTACTTGCAATTCACACAAAATCAATGGTGAGACCAACATGAGTGCTGTACAGTGTTACATTCAATGTGAAGATCCTGTCGTGGACAGAAAGAAAATGGACTGAAATAATGCAGTAGAAACATTGTGAATATCAGCCCACTGTTTCTTTGTTCAGCCATGATAATAAATCGTAGGTTGAGGAGAGTAAGTAGAATAAAACTGGAAATATGAAGAAAACACAGAGGGGTTTGACCTACTTCCATTGGCAGCAAACCAATCACAAGCAGCTAGCACCCATATCTAAACATATGCCTGGGGAAAAACTAACTCTACACATGCAGGGAGGGAGGTAGGAGGGGGGAGGAGGGGAGGGAGGGAGGTAGGAGGGGAAGTAAGGGAGGGAGGTAGGAGGGGGAGGAGGGGAGGGAGGGAGATAGGAGGGGGAGGAGGGAGGGAGGTAGGAGGGGAGGAAGGGAGGGAGGTAGGAGGGGGAGGAGGGGAGGGAGGGAGGTAGGAGGGGGGAAGGGAGAGAGGTAGGAGGGGGAGGAGGGGAGGGAGGGAGGTAGGAGGGGGAGGAAGGGAGGGAGGTAGGAGGGGAGGAAGGGAGGGAGGTAGGAGGGGGAGGAGGGGAGGGAGGGAGGTAGGAGGGGAAGTAAGGGAGGGAGGTAGGAGGGGGAGGAGGCGAGGGAGGGAGGGAGGTAGGAGGGGAGGGAGGGAGGAGGGGAGGAAGGGAGGGAGGTAGGAGGGGGAGGAGGGGAGGGAGGGAGGTAGGAGGGGAAGTAAGGGAGGGAGGCAGGAGGGGAGGGAGGGAGGTAGGAGGGGAGGAGGGGGGAGGTAGGAGGGGGAGTAAGGCAGGGGGAGGAAGGGAGGGAGGGAGGTAGGAGGGGAGGGAGGGAGCTAAAGCACTGAGAAGAGATCTGCTTTAGCTGTACTAGAGAAGTGAAGACCCTCTAGCCACGCAGTTTGGCATTTATGATGACTCATCAAATCAAATCAAATCAAATCAAATCAAATTTTATTTGTCACATACACATGGTTAGCAGATGTTAATGCGAGTGTAGCGAAATGCTTGTGCTTCTAGTTCCGACAATGCAGTGATAACCAACAAGTAATCTAACTAACAATTCCAAAACTACTGTCTTATACACAGTGTAAGGGGATAAGGAACATGTACATAAGGATATATGAATGAGTGATGGTACAGAGCAGCATACAGTAGATGGTATCGAGTACAGTATATACATATGAGATGAGTGTGTAGACAAAGTAAACAAAGTGGCATAGTTAAAGTGGCTAGTGATACATGTGTTACATAAGGATGCAGTCGATGTTGTAGAGTACAGTATATACATATGCATATGAGATGAATAATGTAGGGTAAGTAACATTATATAAGGTAGCATTGTTTAAAGTGGCTAGTGATATATTTACATCATTTCCATCAATTCCCATTATTAAAATGGCTGGAGTTGGGTCAGTGTCAATGACAGTGTGTTGGCAGCAGCCACTCAATGTTAGTGGTGGCTATTTAACAGTCTGATGGCCTTGAGATAGAAGCTGTTTTTCAGTCTCTCGGTCCCAGCTTTGATGCACCTGTACTGACCTCGCCTTCTGGATGATAGCGGGGTGAACAGGCAGTGGTTCGGGTGGTTGATGTCCTTGATGATCTTTATGGCCTTCCTGTAACAACGGGTGGTGTAGGTGTCCTGGAGGGCAGGTAGTTTGCCCCCGGTGATGCGTTGTGCAGTCCTCACTACCCTCTGGAGAGCCTTACGGTTGAGGGCGGAGCAGTTGCCGTACCAGGCGGTGATACAGCCCGCCAGGATGCTCTCGATTGTGCATCTGTAGAAGTTTGTGAGTGCTTTTGGTGACAAGCCAAATTTTTTCAGCCTCCTGAGGTTGAATAGGCGCTGCTGCGCCTTCTTCACGACGCTGTCAGTGTGAGTGGACCAATTCAGTTTGTCTGTGATGTGTATGCCGAGGAACTTAAAACTAGCTACCCTCTCCACTACTGTTCCATCGATGTGGATAGGGGGTGTTCCCTCTGCTGTTTCCTGAAGTCCACAATCATCTCCTTAGTTTTGTTGACGTTGAGTGTGAGGTTATTTTCCTGACACCACACTCCAAGGGCCCTCACCTCCTCCCTGTAGGCCGTCTCGTCGTTGTTGGTAATCAAGCCTACCACTGTTGTGTCGTCCGCAAACTTGATGATTGAGTTGGAGGCGTGCGTGGCCACGCAGTCGTGGGTGAACAGGGAGTACAGGAGAGGGCTCAGAACGCACCCTTGTGGGGCCCCGTGTTGAGGATCAGCGGGGAGGAGATGTTGTTGCCTACCCTCACCACCTGGGGGCGGCCCGTCAGGAAGTCCAGTACCCAGTTGCACAGGGCGGGGTCGAGACCCAGGGTCTCGAGCTTGATGACGAGCTTGGAGGGTACTATGGTGTTGAATGCCGAGCTGTAGTCGATGAACAGCATTCTCACATAGGTATTCCTCTTGTCCAGGTGGGTTAGGGCAGTGTGCAGTGTGGTTGAGATTGCATCGTCTGTGGACCTATTTGGGCGGTAAGCAAATTGGAGTGGGTCTAGGGTGTCAGGTAGGGTGGAGGTGATATGGTCCTTGACTAGTCTCTCAAAGCACTTCATGATGACGGAAGTGAGTGCTACGGGCGGTAGTCGTTTAGCTCAGTTACCTTAGCTTTCTTGGGAACAGGAACAATGGTGGCCCTCTTGAAGCATGTGGGAACAGCAGACTGGTATAGGGATTGATTGAATATGTCCGTAAACACACCGGCCAGCTGGTCTGCGCATGCTCGGAGGGCGCGGCTGGGGATGCCGTCTGGGCCTGCAGCCTTGCGAGGGTTAACACGTTTAAATGTCTTACTCACCTCGGCTGCAGTGAAGGAGAGACTGCATGTTTCCGTTGCAGGCCGTGTCAGTGGCACTGTATTGTCCTCAAAGCGGGCAAAAAAGTTATTTAGTCTGCCTGGGAGCAAGACATCCTGGTCCGTGACTGGGCTGGATTTCATCTTGTAGTCCGTGATTAACTGTAGACCCTGCCACATGCCTCTTGTGTCTGAGCCATTGAATTGAGATTCCACTTTGTCTCTGTACTGACGCTTAGCTTGTTTGATAGCCTTACGGAGGGAATAGCTGCACTGTTTGTATTCAGTCATGTTGCCAGACACCTTGCCCTGATTAAAAGCAGTGGTTCGCGCTTTCAGTTTCACGCGAATGCTGCCATCAATCCACGGTTTCTGGTTAGGGAATGTTTTTATCGTTGCTATGGGAACGACATCTTCGACGCACGTTCTAATGAACTCGCACACCGAATCAGCGTATTCGTCAATATTCCCATCTGACGCAATACGAAACATGTCCCAGTCCACGTGATGGAAGCAGTCTTGGAGTGTGGAGTCAGCTTGGTCTGACCAGCATTGGACAGACCTCAGCGTGGGAGCCTCTTGTTTTAATTTCTGTCTGTAGGCAGGGATCAGCAAAATGGAGTCGTGGTCAGCTTTTCCGAAAGGGGGGCGGGGCAGGGCCTTATATGCGTCGCGGAAGTTAGAGTAACAATGATCCAAGGTTTTACCACCCCTGGTTGCGCAATCGATATGCTGATAAAATTTAGGGAGTCTTGTTTTCAGATTGGCTTTGTTAAAATCCCCAGCTACAATGAATGCAGCCTCCGGATAAATGTTTTCCAGTTTGCAAAGAGTTAAATAAAGTTTGTTCAGAGCCATCGATGTGTCTGCTTGGGGGGGGATATATACGGCTGTGATTATAATCGAAGAGAATTCTCTTGGAAGATAATGCGGTCTACATTTGATTGTGAGGAATTCTAAATCAGGTGAACAGAAGGATTTGAGTTCCTGTATGTTTTCTTCATCACACCATGTCCCGTTAGTCATGAGGCATACGCCCCCTCCACTCTTCTTACCAGAGAGATGTTTGTTTCTGTCGGCGCGATGCGTGGAGAAACCCGTTGGCTGCACCGCCCTGGATAGCGTTTTCCCAGTAAGCCATGTCTCCGTAAAGCAGAGAACGTTGCAGTCTCTGATGTCCCTCTGGAATGCCACCCTTGCTCGGATTTCATCAACCTTGTTGTCGAGAGACTGGACATTGGCAAGAAGAATACTGGGAAGTGGTGCGCGATGTGCCCTTTTCCGGAGTCTGACCAGAACACCGCCGCGTTTCCCTCTTTTTCGGAGTCGTTTCCTTGGGTCGCTGCATGCGATCCATTCCGTTGTCCTGTTTGTAAGGCAGAACACAGGATCCGCGTCGCGGAAAACATATTCTTGGTCGTACTGATGGTGAGTTGACGCTGATCTTATATTCAGTAGTTCTTCTCGACTGTATGTAATGAAACCTAAGATGACCTGGGGTACTAATGTAAGAAATAACACGTAAAAAAACAAAAAACTGCATAGTTTCCTAGGAACGCGAAGCGAGGCGGCCATCTCAGTCGGCGCCCACTCACAATGTACTGGAAGCAGCTCTGCAGAGTGGTCACTAGCTGGCACAGCTACAAATCAAATCAAATTGCATTTGTCACTGCGCTGAATACATGTGCCGAATAAACAGGTCTAGACCTTTCAGGCAGGGTAGCCTAGAGTGTTGGACTAGTAACCGGAAGGTTGCAAGTTCAAACCACCGAGCTGATAAGGTACAAATCTGTTGTTCTGCCCCTGAACAAGCAGTTAACCCACTTTTCCCAGGCCGTCATTGACAATAAGAATTTGTTCTTAACTGACTTGCCTAGTTAAATAAAGGTTAAAAATTTTTTTAAAGAAGTTACATAAAAAATAAGTGTTAAGTTAAAAATAAACAAGTAGAAAATAAAAGTAACAAATAGTTAAACAGCAAATAACAAGCGAGGCTGTATACAGGACTACCAGTACAGAGTCAATGTGGAGGCTATATACAGGACTACCAGTACAGAGTCAATGTGGAGTCTATATACAGGACTACCAATACAGAGTCAATGTGGAGGCTATATACAGGACTACCAGTACAGAGTCAATGTGGAGTCTATATACAGGACTACCAATACAGAGTCAATGTGGAGGCTATATACAGGACTACCAGTACAGAGTCAATGTGGAGGCTATATACAGGACTACAGTACAGAGAATGTGGAGTCTACCTACCAGTACAGAGTCAATGTGGAGGCTATATACAGGACTACCAGTACAGAGTCAATGTGGAGTCTATATACAGGACTACCAATACAGAGTCAATGTGGAGGCTATATACAGGACTACCAGTACAGAGTCAATGTGGAGGCTATATACAGGACTACCAGTACAGAGTCAATGTGGAGGCTATATGCAGGGACTACCAATACAGAGTCAATTTTTTATTTTATTTATTTATTTCACCTTTATTTAACCAGGTAGGCAAGTTGAGAACAAGTTCTCATTCACAATTGCGACCTGGCCAAGATAAAGCAAAGCAGTTTGACACATACAACGACACAGGGTTACACATGGAGTAAAACAAACATACAGTCAATAATACAGTAGAAACAAGTCTATATACAATGTGAGCAAATGAGGTGAGATAAGGGAGGTAAAGGAAAAAACTGTCCATGGTGGCGAAGTAAATACAATATAGTACAATATAATACAATATAAGTAAAACACTGGAATGGTGGATAAGAGCGTCTGCTAAATGACTTAAATGTAAATGTAAATGTAGATTTTCAGTGGAAGAATGTGAAAAGTAGAAATAAAAATAATGGGGTGCAAAGGAGCAAAATAAATAAATAAAATAAATACAGTAGGGAATGTGCAGGGGCACCAGTTAGTTGGGGTAATTGAGGTAGTATGTACATGTAGGTAGAGTTCAAGTTAAATGCATAGATTATCAACAGAGAGTAGCAGCAGTGTAAAAGAGGAGTCTGGGTAGCCTTTTGAGTAGCTGTAACCTTTTTGGGATAGGGGGCAGCATTTTCACTTTTGGGTGAAAAGCATGCCCAGAGTGAACTGCCTCCTGCTCTGTCCCAGATTCTAATATATGCATATTATTATTAGTATTGAATAGAAAACACCCTGAAGTTTCTAAAACTGTTTGAATGATGTCTGTGAGTATAACAGAACTCATATGGCAGGGGAAAACCAGAGGAAAATCCAACGAGGAAGTGGGACATCTAAGGTTTGTAGTTTTTCAAAGCGTGGCCTACCGAACACACATTGAGATATGGATAAAGTTGCACTTCCTACGGCTTCCACTAGATGTCAACCGTCATTAGAAACTTGTTTGAGAATTCTACTATAAAGGAGGGGCTCATAAGAGCTCTTTGAGTCAGTGGTCTGGCAGAGGGCCTTGGTCTCATGATGCGCGCTCACAACAGAGTTACCTCTCTTTCCAGTGCTTTTCTGAAGAAAAAGGTCTTCCCCGGGAGGAACATTATCGATGTTGATTCCATACATCGTTTGACATGTTTCTAAAGGACTGTAATGGAACTTTTCTAGTTTTTGTCTGGATGAAGTGCCTGCGCCTCATGAAGATTGATTACTGGGCTGGACACGCTAACAACAAGTGGCTCTTTGGACATAAATGATGGAACTGTTACGACAAATGAGTGAGATGGTGTGGAGTCAGGCGCAGAGAGCAAAAGATGTGGGAAAAAACACGCTTTAATGTCCAGGAGAAATAACATGAACAAAAGTAGGAAAACGAATGATCAGAAATATCAACGGACAGCGCGAAACCCAAAATACAAACAAATTACACTCAAACACAGAACAGACGAACAAGCCCGCACGAAACAGAAGCGGGCTGAATAAACTATATATAACCCCACCCTAACAACCAAACAAGAAACAGGTGAAACCAATCAGACAAAACCAAAGGAACACAGAACAACCGGCGACGACGACCGCCGAGCACCACCCGAACAAGAAGGGGAGTCACTTTCGGTAATATTCGTGACAGGAACTTTATGGAACAAATCAGTAATTTATTGTCGAACTGGGATTCCTGGGAGTGCCTTCTGATGAACATCATCAAAGGTATACTTGTATCTTTTATCAATGTATCTTTTATCAATGAGTAATTCTGCAAAATCACTAGATATTTTGGAATCAAAACATTACTGCACGTAAGGCGCCAATGTAAACTGAGATTTTAGGATATAAATATGCACATTATCGGACAAAACATACATGTATTGTGTAACATGATGTCCTATGAGTGTCATCTGATGAAGATCATCAAAGGTTAGTGATTCATTTTATCTATATTTCTGCTTTTTGTGACGCCTATCTTTGGAAAAATGGCTGTGTGTTTTTTCAACTTGGCTATGACCTAACATAATCATATGTTGTGCTTTTGCTGTAAAGCATTTTTGAAATCAGACACAATGGGTAGATTAACAAGATGTTTATCTTTCATTTGCTGTATTGGACTTGTTAATGTGTGATTGTTACATATTTAAAAAAATATATAATTTTGTGCGCTGCCTTTTCAGCGGGATGTTGTGCGCTAGAAAGTTTAAGGAGTCTTATAGCCTGGGGGTATAAACTATTAAGAAGCCTTTTGGACCTCGACTTGGCACTCCGGTACCCCTTGCCGTGTGGTAGCAGAGAGAACAGTATATGACTAGGGTGGCTGGTCTTTGAACATTTTTAGGGCCTTCCTATGACACCTCCTGGTATAGAAGTCCTGGATGACAGGAAGCTTGGCCCCAGGGATGTACTGGGCCGTACGCACAAAGTAATACAATCTGATTTGAAAACGAACCCCTAACCTTAAACCTAACCTAAACCACACTGCTAGCCCGAATGCCTAACATTAACCTTAAATGATCACCAACATTGCAAATGTTTGTTTTTATGAATTTTTATGATATAGCCTATTTAGACTTTTTGTGATTTGGTATTTTATTATAATCCCCATTAGCTGTTGCAAAAGCAGCAACCTCTCTTCCTGGGGTCCACACAAAACATGATATAGAATTACATAATACAGAACATCATTAGACAAGAACAGCTTAAGGACAGAACTACATAACATTTTTTAAAGGCAAATGTAGCCTACATATCAATACACACACAAACTATCTAGGTCAAATAGGTGTTGTGCCGTGAGGCGTTGCCTTATCTGTTTTTTAAAATCAGGTTTGCTGATTATTTGAGAAATATGAGATGGAAGGAAGTTCCATGCAATTTGGGCTCTGTATAATACTGAACGCTTTCTTGAATTTGTTCTGGATTTGGGGACTGTGAAAAGACCCCTGGTGGCATGTCTGGTGGGATAAGTGTGTTTCAGAGTTGTGTGTAAGTTGACTATGCCAACAATTTGGTATTTTCAACACATTAATGTTTCTTGTTAAAAGTATAAGTGATGTTGACAGTCTCTCCTCAACTCTTAGCTATGAGAGACTGGCATGCATAGTATTTATATCAGCCCTCTGATTACAATTAAGAGCAAAACGTGCCACTCTGTTCTGTGCTAGCTGCAGCTTAACTAGGTCTTTCCTTGCAGCGCTGGACCACATGACTGGACAATAATCAAGATTAGACAAAAGTAGAGCATGCAGGACTTGCTTTTTGGATTGTGGTGTCAAAAAAGCAGAGCATCTCTTTATTACGGTCAGACTTCTCCCCATCTTTACAACCATTGAATCTACATGTTTTGACCATGACAGTAGTTTGCAATCTAAAGTACCAGAAAGTAATTTAGTCTCCTCAACTTGTTCAACAGCCACACCATTCATAACCAGATTCAGCTGAGGTCTAGAATGATTTGTACCAAATACAATGCTTTTCGTTTTAGAGATGCTCAAGATCAGTTAATTACCGGCCACCCATTCCAAAACAGACTGCAACTCTTTGTTAAGGGTTTAAGTGACTTCATTAGCTGTGGTTGCTGATGCACATATGGTTGAATCATCAGCATATATGGACACACATGGTTTGTTTAATGCCAGTGGCAGGTCATTGGTAAAAATAGAAAAGAGTAAAGGGCCTAGAGAGCTGCCCTGCGGTACACCACACTTTAAATGTTTTACATTAGAGAAGCTTCCATTAAAGAAAACCCTTTGAATTCTACTAGATAGATAGCTCTGAATCCACAATATGGCAGAGGTTGAAAAGCCATAACACAATTTTGTTCAACAACAGGTTATGGTCAATAATATCAAAGCCTGCACTGAAATCTAATAGTACAGCTCCCACAATCTTCTTATCATCAATTTCTTTCAACCAATCATCAGTCATTTGTGCCAGTGCAGTACATGTTGAGTGCCCATCTCTATAAGCATGCTGGAAGTCTGTTGTTAATTTGTTTACAGAGAAATAGCATTGCATTTGGTCAAACATCATTTTTTCCAACAGTTTCTTAAGAGCTGTCTGCAAGCTTATAGGTCTGCTGTTAGAACCAGTAAAGGCCTCTATACCACTCTTGGATAGTGGAATTACTTTGGCTTCCCTCCAGGCCTGAGGACAAAGACTTTCTTCTAGGCTCAGATTAAAAATATGACAGACCGGAGTGGCTATAGAGTCAACTACCATCCTCAGTAGCTTCCCATCTATGTTGTCAATACCAGGAGGTTTGTCATTATTGGTCGATAACAATAATTTTTCCACCTCTCCCACACTAACTTTACAAAAGTCAAACTTGCATTATTTGTTTTTTTATGCCTGAATACATTTGTTCACCGTTTGTTGTTGGCATTTCCTGCCTTAGTTTGCCCACTTTTCCAATGAAATAATCATTAAAATAATTGGCAATATCTGCTGGCCCATCTAGCAGAAACCGCTCAGTTCTGCCTCCAGGGCAGGACTGATGACAGTAAACTTCAAAATAGTCTTAGGTACTTTTCCACCTCCAGATGCATGCTCTCCACCCTCCTCTTTTCTCTGTTCTATCCTGTTCTATCAGTTTTTCTTTAGTTGTACCTTACCCTTACCCATTATTCCCTTCGGTGTCCAGTCAGATCTATCAGTTAAGTTTTTTTTGTATGTCTTTCTGGCAGTGAAAAGGAGTGATGGTATGGAGAGAGGTGGGGTGTTTGTAGTGTGTATTGTCAGGCAGTTGGGATCTCTGGGTGGCGGTGGTGGTGGTGGGGGCTGGCTGCCTGGGGGAGCCAGGGCTGTGGATCAGGTTCCTGGGCCAGCTGTCTCAAGTGCAGTGAGACCCTGACAGACAGAGCAGGATAATAGGAACAGGAGCTCTGTAACACGAGCCTCACATCTATGAAATCATCTCCACGGTCACAACTATTGGCTTTGGATCCACCACACACACATACATGCGGGTGCGCACACACACACACGCACACGCACACACACACACACACACACACACACACACACACACACACACACACACACACACACACACACACACACACACACACACACACACACACACACACACACACACACACACACACACACACACACACACACACACACACACACACACACACACACACACACACACACACACACACACACACACACACACACGCATACACACACACACAAATCTAATATGTATAGTCAAGTGAGAATTTTAATTGATCTGAAAGCGGAAGGTGCTTATTGCAATAAAGTCTTCCTCATCTCCCTCTCCCATGCCTCTGTGCCAAAGGACCAGGGTCAGGGTAAGGACTATGGACTATGGTCACAATGCGGTCATTACACCCAATGCACTGTGTTTGTGTCACCTATGGATCTGCAGGTGTGAAGGAGACCACAAGGTGTAAATGTATTGTCTCAGTGTTGCACTGTATAGCCTAGCCTGGTGGCTCACTCTGTACAGGTTTTACACACCGGATGGATGGGACTGAATGTGACATGGAAAGGTCGAGTAAAACAACCATGTTGGGTTCAAGTGGATAACCTTTGAGACCCTTCTGTAACTTGTAGGGTTGCAAAATTCACGGTAATTTACCAAAATTACCAGAATCTTCAGTCATTTTGATAATTTACAGAAAATATATGGCAATCTATTGTAACTTTGTTACTTTATCCATGCATATATACAGTACCAGTCAAACATTTGGACAAACCTACCCATTCAAGGTTTACATTTTATTTTTACTATTTTCTACATTGCAGAATAATAGTGAGGACATCAACAATATGAAATAACACACATGGAATCATGTAGTAACCAAAAAAGTGTTAAACAAATCAAAATATATGTTTTCACACTCTTGGCATTCTCTCAACCAACTTCACCTGGAATGCTTTTCCAACAGTATTGAATGAGTTCCCACATATCCTGAGCACTTGTTGGCTGCTTTTCCTTCACTCTGCAGTCTAACTCATCCCAAACAATCTCAATTGGGATGAGGTTGGTTGATTGTGGAGGCCAGGTCATCTGATGCAGCACTCCATCACTCTCCTTCTTGGTCAAACAGCCTTTACACAGCCTGGAAGTGGGTTGAGTCATTTTTCTGTTGAAAAACAAATGAAAGTCTTACTAAGTGCAAACCAGATGGGATGGCATAGCGCTGCAGAATGCTGTGGTAGCCATGCTGGTTCAGTGTGCCTTGAATTCTAAATAAATCACTGACAGTGTCACCAGCAAAGCCCCCCCACACCATCACACCTCCTCCTCCATGCTTCATGGTGGGAACGACACACGCAGAGACATTCTGTTCACCTACTCTACATCTCACAAAGACACGGCGTTGGAACCAAACATCTCAAATTTGGACTCATCAGACCAAAGGACAGATTTCCACCGGTCTTACGTAAATTGCTTTTGTTTCTTGGCTCAACCAAGTATTTTCTTCTAATTGGTGTCCTTTAGTAGTGTTTTCTTTGCAGCAATTCGACCATGAAGGCCTGATTCACGTAGTTTCCTCTGAACAGTTGATGTTTAGATGTGTCTGTTACTTGAACTCTGTGAAGCATTTATTTGGGATGTAATTTCTGAGGCTGGTAACTCTAATGAACTCATCCTCTGCAGCAGAGGTATCTCTGGGTCTTCCTTTCCTGTGGCGGTCCTCATGAGAAACAGTTAACTCTAATGAATTTATCCTCTGCTGCAGAGTTAAATCTGGGTCTTCCTTTCCTGTGGCGGTCCTCATGAAAGCCAGTTTCATCATAGCACCTGATGGTTTTTGCAACTGCACTAGAAGATACTTTAAAAGTTATGGAAATGTTCCGTATTGACGGACCTTCATGTCTTAAAGTAATGATGGACTGTCATTTCTCTTTGCTTATTTGAGCTGTTCTTGCCATGATATGGACTTGGTCTTTTACCCAATAGGGCCATCTTCTGTTGTCCATGAGTTTCTAATCGATATAAAAAAAAAGCATCTAATCAACAATTGGATTATTCTCAATTAAACTCTGCAACTCTTCTGCCAGTTTGTTGTCAAAACATTGACAACAAATAAATATTGACATAATATAACAAAATAAAAGTGTGTGAAGAAATATATAAAGGATATTTCATGCTGAAACCCACATGAGTTTTTTTAAATTGAACCTTTATTTATCTAGGCAAGTCAGTTAAGAACAAATTCTTATTCAAAATGTTGGCCTATCTCGGCTAAACCCTAAATCGGACGACGCTGGGCCAATTGTGCGCTGCCCTATGTGATTCCCAATCACGGCCGGTTGTGAAACAGCCTGGAATCGAACCAGGGTCTGTAGTGACACCTCTAGCACTGAAATGCAGTGACCTAGACATATTAAAAACCAACAGTATTCACTAAGTTGATGGTTTATATTGAATATATTTAATGTTTTACAGCATTATCATTCTATTTCATTATTATTATTATTATTATTATTATTATTTTTAATCTGATATTTTACATGTGATCAGGCCACACAGAGAGCCAGAGATAATTACAAACACCTGTGATAATATGAAGTACCCAAAAGGGCCACTAGATGTCTTGTGATAAATTTCATACAATTCTTGAAAGTTACCAACATTCTGGAAGTTTACTGGTAAACAAAAGTTTCCAGTAAAATACCCTCCCCTTGCAATCCTAGTTACAACCAGTATACTTGATGTTCAGCCATGCAGCTCCAGGATTCTCACTCTCTCCGTGGATCTTTAATCATTTATACAACATGACATGGAACACAGGCCTACATGTCTCTCTCTCTCTCTCCCTCTCTCTCTCTCTCTCTCTCTTTCTTTCTTTCCCCCCTTTTCTTTCTGCCATGGAAATTATCATTTTAGCTGTGACATGGTGTTCACTGTGGTTTTGCAGAATTCCTTGTCAATATTCAATTTATTTACACAACACACACTGGAAAAGATTAAAGGAATGTGTATTAGATTATCAAAGGCATGGAAGCAATCAGACAGTGAGGTTAAATCATAATAAGAAATTCAAGCAATTACAGTGGATTATTGAAGTGGTTTGGCTCACGCTCTGCTGTTATACCCATGTTATTGACACATATTACTGACTGACTATGAGACTAAGGATTCCAATGGAAAATACCCTTGGCATGTCAAATATAGGTCTGTATTAAGTTTCATGGAAAATATAGTCAGTGTATAGTAGCTTGTGACCCACGATAATCCATCGGAATCCTATTTAAAGTGGAACAAAAAGGATAAATGAGAGAAATAAAGGATAAAAGGATGAAATATGTACAGATAAAATCAAAACATCCAGGAATCCCGTTAGGGGGTAAGAAGTGATTGTGCCTGACTGCATCAGACGTCACACTTTGGGATAGTGGCTCTTTCATCTACCCCTAACCCAGAGCCTGATATACTGTAGGACCCCACAACCCCCAGCTTTTCTTCCCTCTGTCTTCAGTCTGTCCCTGTCCTCCTTTGCTGTCTCTCATCATCTCTCCCCTCTTCCATTCTCCTCCACTCTCTTGACCATTTCCTCCATCCTCTCTCTTTTCCCTGACATGGGAAATATTCAACTCTCCCCTCTCTAACCCCCCGGGCATGACACACCCATATCTCTCGTCCCCTGTCCTTTCCTCCTCTTAAACATCCACATCTACTCTTGCACTCTCTCTCCAATCCGCTCCCTTTCTCCACCTTCTCCTCTACTCCTCCTGTTCTCACCCCTGTGACCTGAGAGACATGGCACAGCACATTGACCCCGGAATGCTAGGGTATACCCAATTACTGGGACTTTTTCGCTCGGCTTCCGTCTCTTCCAATTTCCAATCCGCAGGACAAACCATGAATATGTACACTGGCAATTCTGGACATATTCTTCAGCGTTATTAAAGTTAACCAACGATAAACCAAGTGATTGCTTATGCTGGCGTGGGCTCAAACTAGGCCTAATAATGTGTGATTGTAGATGGGGGAGGGCTAGGGGTTAGCGCTAGTTGGTGTGGAGGAGTGTGGAGGATTGTGTGTAAACAGCCTGTGCAAGGGCATTATTTTTTAAATCCTGCTTACGGAAGGCTTAAAGGTAACATTGAACAGCATTACAGCAAAGTAGTGATACTGTTATTGTGGGAAAGGTTCAAAAGTTCATGCTGAGGTCTCGTCGACACAAACCCCTATGTCCACCGGAAATAGTGCTGCCTAGATGAATCCACGGATCATCCCCTCCCAGCAAAAGAGCTGGAATAGTGAGCGTGCTTTCAGAGAGGGGGCTGGCTTAGCTGCTAGGGCACTGGAACCCTTAACACTGCCTCTCTGAAGCCCTGTTCCACTGCGGTCAGGGGTCATTCACACGTTGCTGTATGAGGACAGACACAGCAAGGCTTTGATTAAACCTGATTAAACACTATAACTGGGAGCGTATTAGCAGTACAATACCATTTAGATAAAGACATTCTCTTTTCCCACGGTCAGACAGCACTACAACACATCCATCTTTACAAGCCCACAGGGGTGTCAAGTCTGGACTAAAATGACGATTGGGAACTTACTTACATGGGTCAGTTTACACATATAGTTATTGTTAGTTTCTAGGGCATGCAATACTCCAATTTACTGTGATCTGCATTTCATCAGCAAACAGGCAGTGTTTCTATTTTTATTATGTTGCTTGGTAATACAGTGACAGACGAGCAGAGTGATGGAGGGGATTAGGTGACCATGGTTACTCTGTTTTGTCCCAGTAGCCCTGCTGGATGTGATAAAGAGGTCAGAGAAGAGAGGGACAAACTACACAGAGAGAGGTAGACAGAAGGGGAGAAGGTGGGAGAGAGGGAAGTAAAGAGGGTATCACCTCTAGCCCCACCTCTAGCCCCACCTCTAGCCCCAATTATAGCCCCACCTCTAGCCCACTACTAGCCCCACCTCTAGCCCCAATTATAGCCCCACCTCTAGCCCACTACTAGCCCCACCTCTAGCCCCACCTCTAGCCCCACCTCTAGCCACAATTATAGCCCCACCTCTTGCATCTTCTCTAGCCCCACCTCTCGCCCCATATCTAGCCCCAGCTCTAGCCCCACCACTAGACCCAGCTCGAGCCCCACCTCTAGCCCATCTGTAGCCCCACCTCTAGCCCCACATCTAGCCCATCTATAGCCCCAGCTCTAGCCCCAACTCTAGTCCCATCTCTAGCCCCACCTCTAGCCCATCTCTAGTCCCACCTCTAGCCCCAGCTTAAGCCCCATATCCAGCACCATATCTAGCCCGACCTCTCCCACTACTAGCCCCACCTCTAGTCCCCCTCTAGCCCATCTCTAGCCCAACCTCTAGCCCCAGCTTAAGCCCCATATCCAGTACCATATCTAGCCCACTACTAGCCCCACCTCTAATCACCCTCTAGCCCCCTCTAGCCCATCTGCCCCACCTCTAGCCATCTGTAGCCCCACCTCTAGCCACAGCTGTCTAGCCCATCTGTTGTTCCACCTCTAGCCACAGCTCTAGCCCAACATCTTGCCCCATATCTAGCCCCCATTTCTAGCCCCATCTCTAGGCCCACCTCTAGCACCATCTCTAGCCCCATCTCTAGCCCCACCTCTAGCTCTTTTCTAGCCCCACCTCTAGCCCATCTGTAGCCCCACTTCTAGCCCCAGCTCTAGCCCCAGCTCTAGCCCATCTATAGCCCCACCTCTAGTCCCTTCTCTAGCCCCATCTCTATCTCCAACCCCACCTCTAGCCCCTCTCTAGCCCCACCTCTAGACCATCTCTAGCCCCACCTCTAGGCCCACCTCTAGCCCCAGCTTAAGCCCCATATCCAGCACCATATATAGCCCGACCTCTAGCCCACTACTAGCCCCACCTCTAGTCCCCCCTCTAGCCCATCTCTAGCCCAACCTCTAGCCCCATCTTAAGCCCCATATCCAGCACCATATCTAGCCCGACCTCTAGCCCACTACTAGCCCCACCTCTAGCCCATCTGTAGCCCCACCTCTAGCCACATATCTAGCCCCACGTCTAGCCCATCTGTTGCCCCACCTCTAGCCACAGCTCTAGCCCCACATCTAGCCCCACCTCTAGCCCCATCTCTAGCCCCATCTCTAGGCCCACCTCTAGCCCCATCTCTAGCCCCATTTATAGCCACACCTCTAGCCCCATATCCAGCCCCACCTCTAGCCCATCTGTAGCTCCACCTCTAGCCCATCTCTATCCCCATATCTAGCCCCAGATCGAGCCCCACATCTAGCCACAGCTCTAGCCCCACATCTAGTCCCATCTGTAGCCCCATCTCTATCTCCAGCCTCACCTCTAGCCCATCTCTAGCCCCACCTATAGCCCATCTCTAGCCCCACCTCTAGCCCCCCATCTAGCCCCAGCTTAAGCCCCATATCCAGCACCATATCTAGCCCGACCTCTAGCCCACTACTAGCCCCAGCTCTAATCACCCCTCTACTCCCCCTCTAGCCCCTATCTCTAGCCCCTTCTCTAGCCCCACCTCTAGCCCCAGTTCTAATCCCATCTCTAGCCCCATCCTAATCCCTTCTCTAGCCCCATCTCTAATCCCCCTCTAGCCCCAGCTCCAATCCCATCTCTAGCCCCAGCTCTAATCCCATCTCAAGCCCCATCTCTAATCCCCCTCTAGCCCACTACTAGCCCCACCTCTAGCCCCCCCTCTAGCCCCAGTTTAAGCCCCAACTCCACCTCTAGATCCAGCCCCATTACTGGCCCTATAGTGTGTTTCTATGCCTGACTCCTGTTCAGCACCAGCAGACCTGGAGAGAGGTAGGATTTTCGAGACCACTCTCTAAGGCCAGCTCCACTCCCAGCTCCCCCTGCTCTAATGCACACCCAGCTTGGGCAAGCCGCGAGGGGTGGGGTTATGTTTATGTTTAAGGCCCATGTCCTCCAACTCAGCCACCACCAGTGATGTGTTGCAGCACTAATTGGGAAAGCAGCGTTGTGTCATGAAACGGTACTCGGCTGCAACACATTTGATGAAGTGAGTGCTTTAATTTGGAGTTAGGCATCTCAAATCACTGAGCGAGGGAGGCGAGAGGAAGACAAAACAAGGAGAAGAGAGCCATGAAGAAAAAAAAGAGAGAGACAAATACAAATGTAATTTCTGAAGAAATGTTTAATTGTCACAAAACATATCGGGCAATTTGCGTAGCATCCGTGGAGGGCGAGCGATTTTCTTGTTCATGCACTCTGTCTGGCTGCCAAGAAAAGCCAACAGCGGTGTATGAAGTAGTCCACTAAGACAACTCCAAGAAGACACGAGCACTAATGGCTTTTCCAGAGAGGAACAAAACAACAACAACAAACAACAACATCAACTATGACTGGAGTCCATTTGGATGTGTCTCTGAGGTCATGGACTGATGAAGTCTGTGGCATACGTCTGTATTTGCGGTGGTATGTATGCACTACGCAAACACACAGACAAAGGGCTGATCAGTCACCCAAATGAAGATCAATCATACAGACATGCAAATACAAAATGTTGTATTGAGAAACACATCAGACATGTTTTGACCAGAGCTATAATGATTATATGACTCTTGCAGTAGTGTGTGCATACTTGCTGGCTCCAGCAGGAATCATAAGCACCATGCTTTACCAACCGAGCCACAACATAATGACTGTAGTAATGGCTGTGGGTTGGTGTGGCTGGTCTCATCCTGACCCATGTCACATAGAGGGTCACACAGAGGTCACACAGAGGTCAGATCACCACCCGAGGACACTCACTATTACACACCATTATATCAACTATGAATAAATGTGATGATATCTGTCTTTCCCTCTCTTTCCTCTCTCTCTCTTCCTCTCTCTCTCAACCTTCCTTCCTTCCCCCTCTCTCTTTCCCTCTCCCACCTTCCCCCTCTCTCCCACATTACCCCTCTCTCTCTCCCTCTCCCACCTTTCTCCACCTCTCTCTCTCTCTCTCTCCCCCTCCTCTCTCACTCTCTCTCTCCCCCTCCTCTCTCTCTATGTCATTTATAAGTGTTACAATTAACCCGCATGTGTAATATTTATGCTGAATTATAAGCCATTCATAAGCATGTATAGATATTTAAACCATTTACAATGTGTTATTAATTTTCAATAACACATCTGAATATATGGTCCAGAAAATGTCTTCCATACTGTTTGTGCACTTCAATACAATCTCTCACAGAGACACACCCTGCCACGGCACAATACATTCTGCACTGTATCACATTAGCCTTTGTTAGTATTGTCATCACAGGCTATAGGACCTTTCTGGGCTTTCTTATGGCTCCTTGTAAATCCACAGCAGCAGGAAATGCTCAGTTATACATTCTTTCACATCCAATAATCCCCTCACTGCTCAGCCTTACTGAAAATATCCACACAACTCATCTCCGGCATTAAATCCCTGCGACACAAACACGCACGCACAAGCACAAGCACACACACACACACACACACACACACACACACACACACACACACACACACACACACACACACACACACACACACACACACACACACACACACACACACACACACACACACACACACACACACACACACACGCTACACACACATGCTGATACAGCTCAAATCAATTTCACCCACCCTCATCATGCCTGTCCAGTCTTTGGCTCCACACCCCCTTGTGTGAAGGACCAATCATCTTCATTGCTGGTGCCTTGGGTACATTGTGGGGTAAGATGGGGGGAGAAAGAGAGGGAGAGAAAGTGTGTTTGATACTGAGACTTGTGCTCTGTCATTACTGTAGCATAACAAGCCCACTTGTGCTTTGAGCGTCTGCCAAAACTGCCTGCCTGGCCTGTGTTGAGGAGCAGACCTGAGCTGCGGAGCAACACACAGTACTACCACAGACCCAAACTCCCTGCCTGGCATGTGTAGAGGAGCAGAGCTGAGCTGAGGAGCAACACCCAGTACTACCACAGACCCAAACTCCCTGCCTGGCATGTGTAGAGGAGCAGAGCTGAGCTGAGGAGCAACACCCAGTACTACCACAGACCCAAACTCCCTGCCTGGCATGTGTACTACCACAGACCCAAACTCCCTGCCTGGCATGTGTAGAGGAGCAGAGCTGAGCTGAGGAGCAACACCCAGTACTACCACAGACCCAAACTCCCTGCCTGGCATGTGAGGAGCAGAGCTGAGCTGAGGAGCAGCACCCAGTACTACCACAGACCCAAACTCCCTGCCTGGCATGTGTAGAGGAGCAGAGCTGAGCTGAGGAGCAACAGACAGTCACTGGGTCAATACACAGTATTACCACAGACCCATGAAATAGCCATAGTACAACAATGTAGAATCCTCTGTGGAAAACGTGGAACCAAAAGGGTTCAACCTTGAACCAAAAATGGTTATTCAAAGGGTTCTCCTATGGGGATGAACCCTTTTTGGTTGTAGATAGCACCTTTTTTTGTTCAGATACTGATGAGTGTGAGTTTAATTCAGAAATGGCCTCAGGGTTTGAGTGACTGCAGGGATCAATGCCACCTGCAATGTAAAACATCTCCTGCCAGGAAATCATCCTGGGAGTGGCATACTGGTCCTGGGACAGTACTGTCATCCGGGCTACCCTGTAATGCGAACATGACTATCTGAGGGGTTACTTTCTTTCAGAGAATGTGAAGAGGGTGGAGTGGGGAAAGGGGAGAGGAGACGGGAAAGGGGACAGTAGACGGGAAAGGGAAGAGGAGACGGGAAAGGGAAGAGGAGACGGGAAAGGGGAGAGGAGACGGGAAAGGGGAGAGGAGACGGGAAAGGGAAGAGGAGACGGGAGAAAGGGAAGAGGAGACAGGAAAGGGAAGAGGAGACGGGAAATGGAAGAGGAGATGGGAAAAGGGAGAGGAGACGGGAAAGGGGAGAGGAGATGGGAAAGGGAAGAGGAGACGGGAAAGGGAAGAGGAGACGGGAAAGGGAAGAGGAGACGGGAAAGGGAAGAGGAGACTGGAAAGGGGAGAGGAGACGGAAAAGGGGAGAGGAGATGGGAAAGGGATGAGAGGACGGGAAAGGGAAGAGGAGACGGGAAAGGGAAGAGGAGACGGGAAAGGGGAGAGGAGACGGGAAAGGGAAGAGGAGACGGAAAAGGGAAGAGGAGACGGGAAAGGGAGAAGAGGAGACGGAAAAGGGAAAAGGAGACGGAAAGGGAAGAGGAGACGGGAAAGGGAAGAGGAGACGGGAAAGGGGAGAGGAGACGGGAAAGGGAAGAGGAGACGGAAAAGGGAAGAGGAGACGGGAAAGGGAAGAGGGGACGGGAAAGGGAAGAGGAGGGAAAGGGAGAGGAGACGGAAAGGGAAGAGACGAGGGAAGGGACGGAAAGGGAAGAGGAGACGGGAAAGGGAAGAGGAGGGGACGGAAAGGGAAGAGGAGACGGGAAAAGGGAGAGGAGATGGGAAAGGGGGAGAGGAGACGGGAAAGGGAAGAGGAGACGGGAAAGGGAAGAGGAGACGGGAAAGGGAAGAGGAGACGGGAAAGGGGAGAGGAGACGGGAAAGGGAAGAGGAGACGGGAAAGGGAAGAGGAGACGGGAAAGGGGAGTGGAGACGGGAAAGGGAAGAGGAGACGGGAGAGGGAGAGGGAGACGGGGGAAAGGGGAGAGGAGACGGGAAAGGGGAGAGGAGACGGGAAAGGGAAGGGGAGAGGAGAGGGAAAGGGAAGGGAGACGGGAAAGGGAAGAGGAGACGGGAAAGGGAAGAGGAGGGAAAGGGAAGAAAGACAGGAAAGGGGAGGGAGACGGGAAAAGGGAAGAGGAGACGGGAAAGGGAAGAGGAGACGGGAAAGGGGAGAGGAGACGGGAAAGGGAAGAGGAGACGGGAAAGGGAAGAGGAGACGGGAAAGGGGAGAGGAGACGGGAAAGGGAAGAGGAGACGGGAAAGGGGAGAGGAGACTGGAAAGGGAAGAGAAGACGGGAAAGGGAAGAGGAGACGGGAAAGGGAAGAAGAGACGGGAAAGGGAAGAGGAGACGGGAAAGGGAAGAGGAGACGGGAAAGGGGAGAGGAGACGGGAAAGGGAAGAGGAGCCGGGAAAAGGAAGAGGAGACGGGAAAAGGGAGAGGAGACGGGAAAGGGGAGAGGAGACGGGAAAGGGGAGAGGAGATGGGAAAGGGAAGAGGAGACGGGAAAGGGGAGAGGAGACGGGAAAGGGAAGAGGAGACGGGAAAGGGAAGAGGAGACGGGAGAGGGGAGAGGAGACGGGAAAGGGGAGAGGAGACGGGAAAGGGGAGAGGAGACGGGAAAGGGAAGGGGAGAGGGGAAAGGGGAGAGGAGACTGGAAAGGGAAGAGAAGACGAGAAAGGGAAGAGGAGACGGGAAAGGGAAGAGGAGACGGGAAAGGGAAGAGGAGACGGGAAAGGGAAGAGGAGACGGGAAAGGGAAGAGGAGACGGGAAAATGGAAGAGGAGACGGGAAAGGGAAGAGGAGACGGGAAAGGGAAGAGGAGACGGGAAAGGGAAGAGGAGACGGGAAAAGGGAGAGGAGATGGGAAAGGGGAGAGGAGACGGGAAAGGGAAGAGGAGACGGGAAAGGGGAGAGGAGACGGGAAAGGGGAGAGGAGACGGGAAAGGGAAGAGGAGACGGGAAAGGGGAAAGAAGGGAAGGGAGGAGGTGATCACTTTAGGGAGAGAAGAGAGAACAAGAGAGATGTCTGTGATGTGTTGGCGGCCCCACAGTGTTGGCATGACATGGAGAATTGCTCATCCGGCACGGGGCACACTCTGAAGCAGACCTGTCAATCAAACATGCCCTACATTATATTTACACCCGTCCCCGTCTCCGTCCCCGTCCCCGTCCAGATGCACCTGGAAGAGCTCAAGCACCCCATCCTACCCCACTCACAAGAAAAATAAAGAGAGAGAGAGAGAGAGAGAGAGAGAGAGAGAGAGAGAGAGAGAGAGAGAGAGAGAGAGAGAGAGAGAGAGAGAGAGAGAGAGGGGGTGGGCAGGAGGGAGAACGAAAGAGAGAGAGAAGCCAGATGTTTGCCTGGCCTTGCCTCTCCTTGCTTGGCTAGGCCCGGCGGGTGGGTGAGGGGTGGGCTGAGGAGGAGGGCAGTGGTGGACGTGTGCACTCTGTTGTGACTAGTACCAGATGTGCTCCATTGACCCAAATCACCCAGGCAGTAGACATGCCACATAGGCCTGGATCTCCCAGATCCCAGACCCACAGCACAATCAGACACACACCTGTTTTCATTCACAGGCCTCGCTGGGAGAGGTGCATCCTGGGAAACGCTGTCATGTTTTTTTTTTATCACTCACATCTATTTTTATATTTTCCCCCACATATTAGAGTTGTCACTTTTTACCCTCTTGTCAAACTCATTTTTGAGATGTTTACTCTGGGGGATAATAAGGAACTCTAACAGATTTCACGGTTTAGAATAAACACACTAATGACAGGGTGGAAATATTAATTGAATTTCCCATCCAAACACAAAACTGGTTCAGGGAAACAAGATATTCCGATGAGAGGGCTGTTTGATTTGGGTCCTTGTTTCATGTTACTGATTCTGAATGATCATAAGTAAATACACCTGCAAGGACCCCAAGTGCTCCAGAGGTCAAAGGCATTCAAACATTTAAAGAATGGTAATTAAATGACCCTTGGTGGTGAATAACGTTAATTTGGTAGCCACACAAATTGCTTCCAGCTTTGGTCTTCTCTGCAAAGCTGTGCTTTTCATATTTTATCAGTTAGGTCTTGGAGTAACAAACAACCACTCATTTTCTAAATCTTAAGTAATCAGAGCTAATTCTGCCCATTTCAACGTGTACTTGATGTTAGATGTTTTGGCTGAGCTTCACCGAGGGAGAAGGGCAGGAACTTTACAGCGTGTTAAAGCTAATACAAGCACTTCTACGGCAAATGAACTTCTATTTTCTGCTGTCTTGATTTATGAAGTGAAATTTAAAAAGTGGTCTCAGTGTGGTATTGGGGGTTTTAGGGAGGGGCCGGGGAGGGACTTTGGGTCCATATTTGAGTGGCCTTGTGGGAAGCTTTGGGTCCTGTTGGGCCCCTTTAATATGGCTCCAGTGATTTCCACATGAAGTGCACACATCACAGCACAATAACTCTTCATCAGGACCTGGCCCCTCGCCAGCCCAGCTACTACCTGAGTCTCTTTGAAGAGCGACACATTTGCCCGGGTATTTAACCATGCTGTTTGAGGTCCTGGCACTGGGAGCAAGGGGAGACAAGAGAGAGTGGGAGATGGAGAGAGAGAAAGAGAGATGGAGAGAGAGATAGATGAGTAACATTAAGAAATGCTATAGATGGAAGGAATGCAGTTTGGAAACCTACCAAAAAACAATTAGGCAACAACAAATTCAATCCCTTTTAGACAATTTCCTGGGTAAAACGTTCCACTGTAATAGTGAAGTTGTAAACTTGGCAGTAGAAAATCAAATCTAAAAATCTCAAATAGTAAACCGAAGAAAATTAACAAAAATGACAAATGGTTTGATGAAGAATGCAAAAATCTAAGATTTTTTTTTAGAAACCTGTCCAACCAAAAACATAGAGACCCAGAATACCTGAGTCTACGCCTTCACTATGGTGAATCACTAAAACAATACAGAAATACACTATAGAAAAAGAAGGAACAGCACATCAGAAATCGGCTCAATGTAATTGAAGAATCCATAGACTTTAACCACTTCTGGAAAATTGGAAAACACTAAACAAACAACAACACAAATAATTATCTATACAAAAAGGAGATGTATGGGTAAACCACTTCTCCAATCTTTTTGGCTCTATAACAAAGAATAAAGAGCAAAAACATATACATGATCAAATACAAATCTTAGAATCAACTATTAAAGACTACCAGAACACACTGGATTCTCCGATTACATTGAATGAATTAGAGGACAAAAAGGCCAAAAAGGACTGTGGTGTTGATGGTATCCTTAATGAAATGATCAAATATTCAGACAACACATTACAATTGGCTATACTAAAACTCTTTAACATCATCCTTAGCTCTGGCATCTTCCCCAATATTTGGAACCAAGGACTGATCACCCCAATCCAATAAAGTGAAGACAAATTTGACCCCAATAACTACTGTGGGATATGCGTCAACAGTAATCTTGGGAAAATCCTCTGCATTATCATTAACAGCAGACTCGTACATTTCCTCAATGAAAACAATGTACTGGGCAAATATCAAATTGGCTTTTTACCAAATTACCGTACAACACCCTGATTGACAACCAAACAAACCAAAACAAAGGCAAAGTCTTCTCATGCTTTGTTGATTTCAAAAAAGCCTTTGACTCAATTTGGCATGAGGGTCTGCTATACAAACTGATGGAAAGTGGTGTTGGGGATAAAACATACGACATTAGAAAATCCATGTACACAAACAACAAGTGTGCGGTTAAAATTGGCAAAAAACACACACATTTCTTCCTACAGGGCCATGGGGTGAGACAGGGATGCAGCTTAAGCCCCACCCTCTTCAACATATATATCAACAAATTGGCGCGGGCACTAGAAAAGTCTGCAGCACCTGGCCTCACCATACTAGAATCTGAAGTCAAATGTCTACTGTTTGCTGATGATCTGGTGCTTCTGTCACCAACCAAGGAGGTCCTACAGCAGCACCTAGATCTTCTGCACAGATTCTGCCAGACCTGGGTCCTGACAGTAAATCTCAGTAAGACCAAAATAATGGTGTTCCAAAAACGGTCCAGTCAGTCGCCAGGACCACAAATACAAATTCCATCTAGACACCATTGCCCTCGAGCACACAAAAAACTATACATACCTTGGCCTAAACATCCGCGCCACAGGTAACTTCCACAAAGCTGTGAACGATCTGAGAGACAAGGCAATAAGGGTATTCTTTGCCATCAAAAGGAACATAAAATTCAACATACCAATTAGGATCTCGCTAAAAATACTGGAATCAGTACTAGAGCCCATTGCCCGTTATGGTTGTGAGGTCTGGGGTCCGTTATGGTTGTGAGGTCTGGGGTCCGTTATGGTTGTGAGGTCTGGGGCCCGTTATGGTTGTGAGGTCTGGGGCCCGTTATGGTTGTGAGGTCTGGGGTCCGTTATGGTTGTGAGGTCTGGGGTCTGTTATGGTTGTGAGGTCTGGGGTCCGTTATGGTTGTGAGGTCTGGGGTCTGTTATGGTTGTGAGGTCTGGGGTCCGTTATGGTTGTGAGGTCTGGGGTCCGCTCACCAACCAAGACTTCACAAAGTGGGACAAACACCACATTGAAACTCTGCATGCAGAATGCTGCAAAAATATCCCCCATGTACAACGTAGAACACCAAATAATGCATGCAGAGCAGAATTTGGCCGATACCCACTAATTATCAAAATCCAGAAAAGAGCCTTTAAATTCTACAACCACCTAAAAGGAAGCGATTCCAAAACCTTCCATAACAAAGCCATCACTTACAGAGAGATGAACCTGGAGAAGAGTCCCCTAATCAAGCTGGTCCTGGGGCTCTGTTCACAAAAACAAACACACCCCACAGGTCCCCAGGAAAGCAGCACAATTAGACCCAATCAAATCATGAGAAAACAAAAAGATCATTACTTCACAAATTGGAAAGAATTAACAAAAAACAGAGCAAACTAGAATGCTTTTTGGCCCTAAACAGAGAGTACACAGTGGCAGAATACCTGACCATGGTGACCGACCCAAACTTAAGGAAAGCTTAGACTATGTACAGACTCAGTGAGCATAGCCTTGCCATTGAGAAAGGCCGCAGTAGGCAGACATGGCTCTCAAGAGAAGACAGGCAATGTGCACACTGCCCACAAAATGAGGTGGAAACTGAGCTGCACTTCCTAACCACCTGTCCAATGTATGACCATATCAGAGACACATATTTCCCTCAGATTACACAGATCCACAAAGAGTTCGAAAACAAACCCAATTTTGATAAACTCCCATATCTACTGGGTGAAATTCCACAGTGTACCATCACAGCAGCAAGATTTGTGACCTGTTGCCACAAGAAAAGAGCAACCAGTGAAGAACAAACACCTTTGTAAATACAACCCATATTTATGCTTATTTATTTTCCCTTGTGTACCCTTAACCATTTGTACATTGTTGCAACACTGTATATATACGGAAAATGACATTTGTAATGTCTTTATTGTTTTGAAACTTCTGTATGTGTGATGTTTAATGTTAATTTGTATTGTTTATTTCACTTTTGTATATTATCTACCTCACTTGCTTGGGCAATGTTAATACATGTTTCCCATGCCAATAAAGCCCCTTGAATTGAATTGATAGAGATGGAGAGAGAGGGAGAAAGAGATGAGAGAGAGATGGAGAGAGAGAGATGAGAGAGAGATGGAGAGAGATGATGGAGATGATGGAGAGATGGAGAGAGAGATGAAGAGAGAGATGAAGAGAGATGGAAAGATGAGAAAGAGAGTTGTAGAGAGAGAAAGTGTCAGGACCCAGTTACGAACCCGGGTCTCCGGAGTGAGAAAGTCACTTAACCAACTGAGCCACGAATAGTCGGCAGAACCCAGAAGATGAGGCAGACACAGCAGTACTTGAGACGGTGTATTTAATGAAGTAAAAAGTGAAGTCCTTCAGGAAAACATGTAACTCCACAACCTCAAAAGGAATTCCACAAGAACAAAGGTAATCCTCCAAGACAAAAAGGTAAATCCACAAGGTGGTAGGTATAGCATAAAAAGCCTCAAAAGATACTCAAAAATAAATAAACAAGAACAAAAAACAGAATTCCACAAGAGAGTCCACCGGGATCAACAAGAGTTCACAGAATACTAGGGCTGGGTGCTAACATACAAACACAGAGCAAATAACTGAGGAAAACTAAGGGTTTAAATACAATCAGGGGAAACGAGGCACAGGTGCAAATAATAATGGGGATCAAGGGAAAACAAAAGGTCAAAAAGCACAATGGGGGCATCTAGTGACCAAAAACCGGAACAACCCTGGCCAAATCCTGTCAGAAAGAAAGGAAAGGAAGAGAGAAAGCAGTATGGTGGCAAAGGCAATTGAGGTTTGAACCGTGATGAAATAATCCACTTCATGAAGTGACAGGGATTGCAGCAGCGAGCAGCGTCAACCCCCTGGCGACCTGTCGGCTTGTTTCATAACCAAGCATTCTTCATCAGACTGTCGATCATCAGATATTAGAGAGGCGAGCCAACAACCGGATGGTTGCCAGTTCAAATCCTTGTTCCACCTGAACAAATCTGTTGGGAAGTGAGCTGGCATCTGGAAAGTTGCTGGTATTACACCCTAGATATTATTGCCTACTGTTTAGCCCTTGAGCAAGTTTCAGTTGGACCTTGTGTGTAATTGACCAATAAAATGATCTTAATCAAACAAACCTTGCCCTGCTCATTGTTTACCAGCTATAAATTGTTATGCCCTCACCCATCAACTTGTGTTTCCTAGGTCACCATAGCAACACCCACCCGTAGCATGCGCTCCAGGAGGTATATTTCACTGGTCATCCCCAAAGCCAACACCTCCTTTGGCCGCCTTTCCTTACAGTTCTCTGCTGCCAATGACTGGAACGAATTGCAAAAATCACTGAAGTTGGAAACAGTACTGACTTATCTCCCTCACTAAATTTAAGCATCAGCTGTGAGAGCAGCTTACCGATCGCTGCATCTGTACACAGCCCATCTGTAAAAAAATGTTTTTATTTTATTTTTTTATTTCACCTTTATTTAACCAGGTAGGCTAGTTGAGAACAAGTTCTCATTTGCAACTGCGACCTGGCCAAAATAAAGCATAGCAGTGTGAACAGACAACACAGAGTTACACATGGAGTAAACAATTAACAAGTCAATAACACAGTAGAAAAAAATGGGCAGTTTATATACAATGTGTGCAAAAGGCACGAGGAGGTAGGCGAATAATACAATTTGGAGTGATAAATGATCAGATGGTCATGTACAGGTAGAGATATTGGTGTGCAAAAGAGCAGAAAAGTAAATAAATAAAAAACAGTATAAAAACAGTATGGGGATGAAGTAGGTGAAAATGGGTGGGCTATGTACCAATAGACTATGTACAGCTGCAGCGATCGGTTAGCTGCACGGATAGCTGATGTTTGAAGTTGGGGAGGGAGATAAAAGTCTCCAACTTCAGCGATTTTTGCAGTTTGTTCCAGTCACAGGCAGCAGAGTACTGGAACGAAAGGCGGCCAAATGAGGTGTTGGCTTTAGGGATGATCAGTGAGATACACCTGCTGGAGCGCGTGCTACGGATGGGTGTTGCCATCGTGACCAGTGAACTGAGATAAGGCGGAGCTTTACCTAGCATGGACTTGTAGATGACCTGGAGCCAGTGGGTCTGGCGACGAATATGTAGTGAGGGCCAGCCGACTAGAGCATACAAGTCGCAGTGGTGGGTGGTATAAGGTGCTTTAGTGACAAAACGGATGGCACTGTGATAGACTGCATCCAGTTTGCTGAGTAGAGTGTTGGAAGCCATTTTGTAGATGACATCGCCGAAGTCGAGGATCGGTAGGATAGTCAGTTTTACTAGGGTAAGCTTGGCGGCGTGAGTGAAGGAGGCTTTGTTGCGGAATAGAAAGCCGACTCTTGATTTGATTTTCGATTGGAGATGTTTTATGTGAGTCTGGAAGGAGAGTTTGCAGTCTAGCCAGACACCTAGGTACTTATAGGTGTCCACATATTCAAGGTCGGAACCATCCAGGGTGGTGATGCTAGTCGGGCATGCGGGTGCAGGCAGCGATCGGTTGAAAATCATGCATTTGGTTTTACTCGCGTTTAAGAACAGTTGGAGGCCACGGAAGGAGTGCTGTATGGCATTGAAGCTCGTTTGGAGGTTAGATAGCACAGTGTCCAATGACGGGCCAAAAGTATATAGAATGGTGTCGTCTGCGTAGAGGTGGATCAGGGAATCGCCCGCAGCAAGATCAACATCATTGATATATACAGAGAAAATAGTCGGCCCAAGAATTGAACCCTGTGGCACCCCCATAGAGACTGCCAGAGGACCGGACAGCATGCCCTCCGATTTGACACACTGAACTCTGTCTGAAAAGTAATTGGTGAACCAGGCAAGGCAGTCATCCGAAAAACCGAGGCTATTGAGTCTGCCGATAAGAATATGGTGATTGACAGAGTCGAAAGCCTTGGCGAGGTCGATGAAGACGGCTGCACAGTACTGTCTTTTATCGATGGCGGTTATGATATCGTTTAGTACCTTGAGTGTAGCTGAGGTGCACCCGTGACCGGCTCGGAAACCAGATTGCACAGCGGAGAAGGTACGGTGGGATTCGAGATGGTCGGTGACCTGTTTGTTGACTTGGCTTTCGAAGACCTTAGATAGGCAGGGCAGGATGGATATAGGTCTATAACAGTTTGGGTCCAGGGTGTCTCCCCCTTTGAAGAGGGGGATGACTGCGGCAGCTTTCCAATCCTTGGGGATCTCAGACGATATGAAAGAGAGGTTGAACAGGCTGGTAATAGGGGTTGCGACAATGGCGGCAGATAGTTTCAGAAATAGAGGATCCAGATTGTCAAGCCCAGCTGATTTGTACGGGTCCAGGTTTTGCAGCTCTTTCAGAACATCTGCTATCTGGATTTGGGTAAAGGAGAACCTGGAGAGGCTTGGGCGAGGAGCTGCGGGGGGGGGGGGGGCAGAGCTGTTGGCCGAGGTTGGAGTAGCCAGGCGGAAGGCATGGCCAGCCGTTGAGAAGTGCTTATTGAAGTTTTCGATAATCATGGATTTATCGGTGGAGACCGTGTTACCTAGCCTCAGTGCAGTGGGCAGCTGGGAGGAGGTGCTCTTGTTCTCCATGGACTTCACAGTGTCCCAGACATTTTTGGAGTTGGAGCTACAGGATGCAAACTTCTGCCTGAAGAAGCTGGCCTTAGCTTTCCTGACTGACTACGTGTATTGGTTCCTGACTTCCCTGAACAGTTGCATATCACGGGGGCTATTCGATGCTATTGCAGTCCGCCACAGGATGTTTTTGTGCTGGTCGAGGGCAGTCAGGTCTGGAGTGAACCAAGGGCTGTATCTGTTCTTGGTTCTGCATTTTTTGAACGGAGCATGCTTATCTAAAATGGTGAGGAAGTTACTTTTAAAGAATGACCAGGCATCCTCAACTGACGGGATGAGGTCAATGTCCTTCCAGGATATCCGGGCCAGGTCGATTAGAAAGGCCTGCTCACAGAAGTGTTTTAGGGAGCGTTTGACAGTGATGAGGGGTGGTCGTTTGACTGCGGCTCCGTGGCGGATACAGGCAATGAGGCAGTGGTCGCTGAGATCCTGGTTGAAGACAGCGGAGGTGTATTTGGAGGGCCAGTTGGTCAGGATGACGTCTATGAGGGTGTCCTTGTTTACAGAGTTAGGGTTGTACCTGGTGAGTTCCTTGATGATTTGAGTGAGATTGAGGGCATCTAGCTTAGATTGTAGGACTGCCGGGGTGTTAAGCATATCCCAGTTTAGGTCACCTAACAGAACAAACTCTGAAGCTAGATGGGGGGCGATCAATTCACAAATGGTGTCCAGGGCACAGCTGGGAGCTGAGGGTGGTCGGTAGCAGGCGGCAACAGTGAGAGACTTATTTCTGGAGAGTAATTTTCAAAATTAGTAGTTCAAACTGTTTGGGTATGGACCTGGAAAGTATGACATTACGGCAAGGACATCAGGGTTAGCAGAGTGTGCTAAAGCAGTGAGTAAAACACACTTAGGGAGGAGGCTTTTGATGTTGACATGCATAAAACCAAGGCTTTTTCGATCACAGAAGTCAACAAATGAGGGTACCTGATGACATGCAGGGCCTGGGTTTACCTCCACATCACCCGCGGAACAGAGAAGGAGTAGTATGAGGGTGCGGCTAAAGGCTATCAAAACTGGTCGCCTAGAGCGTTGGGGGCAGAGGATAAGAGGAGCAGGTTTCTGGGCATGGTAGAATATATTCAGGGGATAATGCGCAGACAGGGGTATGGTGGGGTGCGGGTACAGCGGAGGTAAGCCCAGGCACTGGGTGATGATGAGAGAGGTTGTATCTCTGGACATGCTGGTTGTAATGGGTGAGGTCACCACATGTGTGGGAGGTGGGACAAAGGAGGTAACGGGGGTATGCAGAGTGGATCTAGGGGCTCCATTGTGAACTAAAACAATGATAACTAACCTGAACAACAGTATACAAGGCATATTGACATTTGAGAGAGACATACAGCGAGGCATACAGTAATCACAGGTGTTGAATTGGGAAAGCTAGCTAAAAACAGTAGGCGAGGCTAATCAGCTAGCACAACAAACAGCAGGTAAAATGGCGTTGACTAGGCAACTGGGCCGACAGATAAAACAAACAAGCAGAATGGAGTACCGTGATTAATGGACAGTCCAGTGTGCGTCAGCTACTAGCCCATCCAACTACCTACCTCATCCACATATTTGTTTTTGTTTTTCTGCTCTTTTGCACACCAGTATTTCTACTTGCACATCCTCATCTGCACATCTATCACTCTGGTGTTAATTGCTAAATTGTAATTACTTTGCCACTATAGGCCTATTTATTGCCTTACGTCCTTACTTCATTTGCACACACTGTATACATATTTTTCTATTGTGTTATTGACTGTACGTTTGTTTATCCCATGTGTAACTCTGTGTTGTTGTTTTTGTCTGACTGCTTTGCTTTATCTTGGCCAGGTCGCAAATTTGTAAATGAGAACTTGTTCTCGACTGGCCTACCTTTAACTTATTAAGGTATAGGGGGCAGCATTTTCACTTTTGGATAAATAGCGTGCCCAATTTCAACGTCCTGCTACTCATACCAAGAATATAAGATATGCATAGTATTAGTAGATCTGGATAGAAACCACTCTGAAGATTCTAAAACTGTTTGAATCATGTCTGTGAGTATAACAGAACTTATGTAGCAGGCAAAACCCCGAGGACTAACCGTTCAGATGTTTGTCTGTTCAGTAAGTTCTCATTGGCAAACGATATATCTTAGGAACTTGTTTTCAGTTCCTACCGCTTCCACCGGATGTCACCAGTCTTTGGAATTTGGTTGAGGTTATTCATTTGTGCAATGAAGGAGTCTGGCCATCTAGGAACTGCGTAACACTGTTGAGAGTTGCGCAAGACTTGAAAAGTAGCTTGGTTTATTGTCTTCCTGTATTGAACACAGATAGACCCGTCTTCAATTTGATCGATTATTAACGTTTAAAAATACCTGAAGTTGTATTACGAAAGTAGTTTGAAATATTTTGGCTAAGTTTCTAGGTAACTTTTGAAATATTTTGTAGTGACGTTGCACATTTAGAAGCTGTTTTTTTCTGGATCAAACACGCAAAATAAATTGACATTTTGGATATATATGGACGGAATTAATCGAACAAAAGGACCAATTGTGATGTTTATGGGACATATTGGAGTGACAACAAAAGAAGCTCATCAAAGGTAAGGCATGTTTTATATTTCATTTATGCGTTTTGTGTAGCGCCTGCAGGGTTGAAATATGCTACCCTCTTTGTTTACTGTTGTGCTATAATCTGATAATAGCTTCTTCTGCTTTCGGCGAAAAGCCTTTTAAAAATCTGACATGTTGGCTGGATTCACAACGAGTGCAGCTTTAATTGAGTATCTTACATGTGTGATTTAATGAAAGTTTGATTTTTATATCAATTTATTTGAATTTGCCGCACTGCATTATCCCTGGTTTTTGGCCAAGTGGGATGCAAGCGTACCCTATACCATAAGAAGTTAAATAAAGGTGAAATAAAATGTTTAAAAAATACCCAGAGCACATCATCAATAACATTAGCCTAGTCCTAGCACCGCACCATCTCAGTGCTAGCTCGTTTCTAATAGCAGTGCTTACTAGTTCCAGAAAGGTTTGAAACCGAGAGAACCAACTATATGTTACACTGGTATCACCTGTGACTCAGACCCAGACCACCGTTAATGGGAGAGTAGCACAATTAGTCAACAAGGTATTGAGTTTTTCGGTTTCGCTGGCGTAATTAAGCACTGGCTTGCTCGGAGATGGTGCAGTACTCAAAACTAGGCTGTTTCTTGCCATGAGTAGCACAAAACTAACCCCACACAAAAAAAAGCAGAGGTGAGAAAGAATTTCAAAGGCAACATTCATCCAAGTGATCATAAACTTATATCTAACTTCATATGAGCAATTTGATTGTTTTGGTCTGAATTGCATTGCACAAAAACAAAAACAAAGACAACAAAAATAATACATCTATTGTTATGTTAAGAGATGAGTGCGTAAATAGAGACTTTTTAAACAACTTTTTTATGAGACCGTTCTCCAACTATTGCCAGAGTGTATAACCCAGACAGAGATGACTATGTTGCATTCTGTTCTGGCCTTTGATATAGCTCTGGGCTGGATCTTTTGCAGTGTGTTAAATATTAATAGCAATTAACCCAGTTCAAGCTCTGCTGCGGAGTGTGAAGACAGAGTTCAAAGAGCCTGCTGCTCGGTGCGGGGCCTCTGTGCTCTCCAGCAGTTTACCTCTTTCAGGGGCTACTGCAATGCACCATGGCCTAGACTGGCCTCGAACTGGCACACACACCAACACACTGGCACATACACTAACACACTGGCACAGACACACATATCTGAACATGGAATTACATCCAGTACACACAAGCAAAGACGCACGCACCCACGCACAGCTTTCATACACACATAGATAATTAGCCAATGCTGCTTTCTCACTCTCTCCAATTCTTTCTGTCTCTCTCTCATTCTCTCTGTCTCTCTGTATCTTCTCTCTGTCGCTGTCTCTGTCCCTCTTTGTCTCTCTTTCTCGTTGTCTCTCTCTCTGTCTGTCTCTCTCTCTTTCTCTGTCTCTCTCTCTGTATTTCTGTCTCTTTCTCTCTGTATCTCTCTCTGTCTCTCTCTCTATCTGTCTTTCTCTCTGTTTCTGTCTCTCTCTCCCTGTCTGTCTCTCCCTGTCTGTCTCTCCCTGTCAGTCTCTCTCTCTCTTTCTCTTTCTCGCTGTCTCTCTCTCTCTGTCTGTCTCTCTCTGTCTGTCTGTCTCTCTCGTTCTCTCTCACTGTCTCTCTCTCTCTGTCTCTCTCTCTCTCCTTCTTTCTCCCACACAAACACAAACTCTCGCTCTCTTTCCATGTCTCTCTCTCTATTTCCATCTTTCTCTCTCTGAACTCCAGATAACCTCTACATGTAGCTGCGACATTATTTAGTGTGACATATTCACCCTGTAAATAGATCTGGACCCCTCAGAGATCAACATATTCACCCTGTAAATAGATCTGGACCCCTCAGAGATCAACATATTCACCCTGTAAATAGGTCTGGACACCTCAGAGATCAACATATTCACCCTGTAAATATGTCTGGACCCCTCAGAGATCAACATATTCACCCTGTAAATATGTCTGGACCCCTCAGAGATCAACATATTCACCCTGTAAATATGTCTGGACCCCTCAGAGATCAACATATTCACCCTGTAAATAGGTCTGGACCCCTCAGAGATCAACATATTCACCCTGTAAATAGGTCTGGACCCCTCAGAGATCAACATATTCACCCTGTAAATAGATCTGGACCCCTCAGAGATCAACATATTCACCCTGTAAATATGTCTGGACCCCTCAGAGATCAACATATTCACCCTGTAAATATGTCTGGACACCTCAGAGATCAACATATTCACCCTGTAAATAGGTCTGGACCCCTCAGAGATCATCATATTCACCCTGTAAATAGGTCTGGACCCCTCAGAGATCAACATATTCACCCTGTAAATAGGTCTGGACACCTCAGAGATCAACATATTCACCCTGTAAATAGGTCTGGACACCTCAGAGATCAACATATTCACCCTGTAAATAGGTCTGGACCCCTCAGAGATCAACATATTCACCCTGTAAATATGTCTGGACCCCTCAGAGATCAACATATTCACCCTGTAAATAGGTCTGGACCCCTCAGAGATCAACATATTCACCCTGTAAATAGGTCTGGACCCCTCAGAGATCAACATATTCACCCTGTAAATAGATCTGGACCCCTCAGAGATCAACATATTCACCCTGTAAATATGTCTGGACCCCTCAGAGATCAACATATTCACCCTGTAAATATGTCTGGACACCTCAGAGATCAACATATTCACCCTGTAAATAGGTCTGGACCCCTCAGAGATCATCATATTCACCCTGTAAATAGGTCTGGACCCCTCAGAGATCAACATATTCACCCTGTAAATAGGTCTGGACCCCTCAGAGATCAACATATTCACCCTGTAAATAGATCTGGACCCCTCAGAGATCAACATATTCACCCTGTAAATAGGTCTGGACCCCTCAGAGATCAACATATTCACCCGGTAAATAGGTCTGGACCCCTCAGAGATCAACATATTCACCCGGTAAATAGGTCTGGACACCTCAGAGATCAACATATTCACCCTGTAAATAGGTCTGGACACCTCAGAGATCAACATATTCACCCTGTAAATAGGTCTGACCCCTCAGAGATCAACATATTCACCCTGTAAATAGGTCTGGACACCTCAGAGATCAAACACAATCTCCATCCAGGTGCAATTGCCCCAACCTACATCTCTCCATGACTGCCTATACAACCTCCTACCCCCCTTACCTCTCGATCTCCCTACGTCCCAAACTCTCTACCCCCCTCTAGCCACCCTGCACCCTCTCCCCATTGCCTGGCCTCTGGAGCCGGTGGCTCTGACACGTTGGCCTCAACAAAAGCCGTCTTTGTTTACAGAGACCGACCGTGGAGAGTTTGAGAGCGGCCAAGTGCTGTCAGAGGACGTGTTGGCTGGATGCTTCGCAGAGCGCTGAGAACTCGCTTGTGTACATTCGTTAACACATGATCCCGTGACCCTTTCTGCTCAATTGCACCACTTCAGAGCGTGTTAACTCTTTGTTGGATGGGTCAACAGCATCACGGCAAAGCACAGTTTTGATTAGTTCGAGGTGTATCTTGGTTACATGCTGCTTTACTGTGGCAACCCCAGATTGGCTTCGTTTGAACAAAGTTAGTGTATTCCATTGGCCTGTTGAGGTGGTAGAAAAGAGAATTGTAGCCCATGGATCAGTAGACAGTAGTACAGCAACATGGAATGGATCAGGACATTTTTCTTATTGAGGCGATTTGACAGCAGTAGTTTAGATCATTCATGAAGAATGTTGTCTGCTCTTTGCTTTGTGTCTCAAATCTTTGTTATCTACATTGTGATTGTTGTTCTTAAGAAGAAAACTGAAAGCATATGCAGCGGAATATAATTCACTGTGCTGAGAACACTAGCCTGTAACATCTGCACGGAGCATCTCTAAACTTCTGATTCCAAATAATGCTCAAAGAAGCTAAGAGGGAAAGTGGGGTTGAACTGAGCAGCGTAGCAGCGCGGCCAAATCAAGAGGGCTCATTCGGGGTAATCCAGGGAAGAAGGAGGGATACATTCCTTGTGTCTCGGTCTTTCCGCCTGACGAGACTGAAGTGGTGAGAGCTGTGGTGGGAATGCGAGGTCACGCTGTCTGCGTTCTGTCGCCCGATGATGCATCTGCGAGAGCGCAGCCCCACTGTTAGCCATTATGTACCTATTAGTGCTGATTATCTTCTGATAGCCACAAGCCAGTTGGTTTCACTCAGGCGGACAGTCGCAGGGCTTTGTTTAACCTTTCAACTGCCAGGGCAGCACCCCTCCGCCCGCCCAACAGGAGGAATAATGAGGGGGAACCCAGCCTTGGTGATGAGAAAACAAAGGCAACATGGAATGTACTCTGGAGTAGAGGCACTAAAACTCCTAGCCATGTCAGAGATGGCCCTAACTCCATCACTGTGACTGTGAGCCAACTCCACCACCGTGACTGTGAGCCAACCCAACTCCATCACTGTGATTGTGAGCCAACTCCACCACCATGACTGTGAGCCAACTCCACCACTGTGACTGTGAGCCAACCCAACTCCATCACTGTGACTGTGAGCCAACTCCACCACCGTGACTGTGAGCCAACTCCACCACTGTGACTGTGAGCCAACTCGACCGCTGTGACTGTGAGACAACCGAACTCCATCACTGTGATTGTGAGCCAACCCAACTCCATCACTGTGACTGTGAGCCAACTCCACCACTGTGACTGTGAGCCAACCCAACTCCACCAGTGTGACTGTGAGCCAACCCAAATCCACCACTGTGAATGTGAACAAACCCAACTCCACCACTATGACTATGAGCCAACCCAACTACACCACTGTGACTGTGAGCCAACTCAACTCCACCACTGTGGCTGTGAGCCAACTCCACCACTGTGACTGTGAGCCAACCCAACTCCACCACTGTGAATGTGAACAAACCCAACTCCACCACTGTGACTATGAGCCAACCCAACTCCACCACTGTGGCTGTGAGCCAACTCCATCCCTGTGACTGTGAGCCAACTCCACCACTGTGACTGTGACCCAACCCAACTCCACCACTGTGACTGTGAGTCAACCCAACTCCACCATTGTAACTGTGAGCCAACTCCATCCCTTTGACTGTGAGCCAACTCCACCACTGTGACTGTGACCCAACCCAACTCCGCCACTGTGACTGTGACCCAACCCAACTCCAATACTGTCACTGTGAGCCAACTCCACCACTGTAACTGTGATCCAACTCCACCACTGTGACTATGAGCCAACTCCACCACTGTGTCTGTGAGCCACCTCCACCACTGTGATTGTGATCCAACCCAAATCCACCACTGTGACTGTGAACCAGCCCATCTCCACCACTGTGACTCTGAGCCAACCCACCACCCTCACTGTGACTGTGAGCCAACCCAACTCCACCACTGTGACTGTGAGCCAACCCAACTCCATCACTGTGACTGTGAGCCAACTCCACCACCATGACTGTGAGCCAACTCCACCACTGTGACTGTGAGCCAACCCAACTCCATCACTGTGACTGTGAGCCAACTCCACCACCGTGACTGTGAGCCAACCCAACTCCATCACTGTGACTGTGAGCCAACTCCACCACCATGACTGTGAGCCAACTCCACCACTGTGACTGTGAGCCAACTCAACTCCACCACTGTGACTGTGATTCAACCCAACTCCACCACCGTGACTGTGATCCAACTCCACCACTGTGACTATGAGCCAACTCAACTCCACCACTGTGACTGTGAGCCAACCCAACTCCACCACTGTGACTGTGATTCAACCCAACTCCACCACCGTGACTGTGATCCAACTCCACCACTGTGACTATGAGCCAACTCAACTCCACCACTGTGACTGTGAGCCAACCCAACTCCACCACTGTGTCTGTGATCCAACTCCACTACTGTGACTGTTAGCCAACTCCACCGTTGTGACTGTGAGCCAACCCAACTCCACCACTGTGACTGTGAACCAATCCAACTCCACCACTATGACTGTGAGCCAACCCAACTCCACCACTGTGACTGTGAGCTAACTCCATCCCTGTGACTGTGAGCCTTCTCCACCACTTTGCCTTTGACCCAACCCAACTCCACTACTGTCACTGTGAGCCAACTCCACCACTGTAACTGTGATCCAACTCCACCACTGTGACTATGAGCCAACACCACCACTGTGACTGAGAGCCAACTCCACAACTGTGACTGTGACCCATCCCAACTCCACCACTGTGACTGTGAGCCAACCCAACTGCACCACTGTGATTGTGAGCCAACCCAACTCCACCACCGTGACTGTGAGCCAACTCCACCACTGTGACTGTTAGCCAACTCAACTCCACCACTGTGACTGTGAGCCAACTCCACCACTGTGACTGTGAGCCAACTCAACTCCACCACTGTGACTGTGAGCCAACCCAACTCCACCACTGTGTCTGTGATCAACTCCACCACTGTGACTGTTAGCCAACTCCACCGTTGTGACTGTGAGCCAACCCAACTCCACCACTGTGACTGTGAGCCAACTCCATCACTGTGACTGTGAACCATACCAAATCCACCACTATGACTGTGAGCCAACCCAACTCCACCACTGTGACTGTGAGCTAACTCCATCCCTGTGACTGTGAGCCTTCTCCACCACTGTGACTGTGACCCAGCCCAACTCCACCACTGTGACTGTGAGCCAACCCAACTTCACCACTGAAACTGTGAGCCAACTCCATCACTTTGACTGTGAGCCAACTCCACCACTGTGACTGTGACCCAACCCAACTCCGCCACTGTGACCCAACCCAACTCCACCACCATGACTGTGAGCCAACCCAACTCCATCACTTTGACTGTGAGCAAACTCCACCACAATGAATGTGAGCAAACTCCATCACTGTGACTGTGAGCCAACCCAACTCCACCACTGTGACTGTGAGCCAACTCCACCACAGTAACTGTGATCCAACTCCACTGTGACTGTGACTATGAGCCAACTCCACCACTGTGACTGTGAGCCAACTCCACCACTGTGACTATGAGCCAACTCCACCACTGTGACTGTGATCCAAACCAAATCCACCACTGTGACTGTGAACCAGCCCAACTCCACCACTGTGACTGTGATTCAACCCAACTCCACCACCGTGGCTGTGATCCAACTCCACCACTGTGGCTATGAGCCAACTCCACCACTGTGACTGAGAGCCAACTCCACCACTGTGACTGTGAGCCAACCCAACTCCACCACTGTGACTGTGAGCCAACCAACTCCACCACTGTGACTGTGAGCCAACCCAACTCCACCACTGTGACTGTGAACCAGCCCAACTCCACCACTGTGACTGTGATTCAACCCAACTCCACCACCGTGGCTGTGATCCAACTCCACCACTGTGGCTATCAGCCAACTCCACCACTGTGACTGAGAGCCAACTCCACCACTGTGACTGTGAGCCAACCCAACTCCACCACTGTGACTGTGAGCCAACCCAACTCCACCGCTGTGACTGTGAGCCAACCCAACTCCACCACCGTGACTGTGAGCCAACTCCACCACTGTGACTGTGAGCCAACTCAACTCCACCACTGTGACTGTGATTCAACCCAACTCCACCACCGTGACTGTGATCCAACTCCCCCACTGTGACTATGAGCCAACTCAACTCCACCACTGTGACTGTGAGCCAACCCAACTCCACCACTGTGACTGTGATTCAACCCAACTCCACCACCGTGACTGTGATCCAACTCCACCACTGTGACTATGAGCCAACTCAACTCCACCACTGTGACTGTGAGCCAACCCAACTCCACCACTGTGTCTGTGATCCAACTCCACTACTGTGACTGTTAGCCAACTCCACCGTTGTGACTGTGAGCCAACCCAACTCCACCACTGTGACTGTGAACCAATCCAACTCCACCACTATGACTGTGAGCCAACCCAACTCCACCACTGTGACTGTGAGCTAACTCCATCCCTGTGACTGTGAGCCTTCTCCACCACTTTGCCTTTGACCCAACCCAACTCCACTACTGTCACTGTGAGCCAACTCCACCACTGTAACTGTGATCCAACTCCACCACTGTGACTATGAGCCAACACCACCACTGTGACTGAGAGCCAACTCCACAACTGTGACTGTGACCCATCCCAACTCCACCACTGTGACTGTGAGCCAACCCAACTGCACCACTGTGATTGTGAGCCAACCCAACTCCACCACCGTGACTGTGAGCCAACTCCACCACTGTGACTGTTAGCCAACTCAACTCCACCACTGTGACTGTGAGCCAACTCCACCACTGTGACTGTGAGCCAACTCAACTCCACCACTGTGACTGTGAGCCAACCCAACTCCACCACTGTGTCTGTGATCTAACTCCACCACTGTGACTGTTAGCCAACTCCACCGTTGTGACTGTGAGCCAACCCAACTCCACCACTGTGACTGTGAGCCAACTCCATCACTGTGACTGTGAACCAACCAAATCCACCACTATGATTGTGAGCCAACCCAACTCCACCACTGTGACTGTGAGCTAACTCCATCCCTGTGACTGTGAGCCTTCTCCACCACTGTGACTGTGACCCAGCCCAACTCCACCACTGTGACTGTGAGCCAACCCAACTTCACCACTGAAACTGTGAGCCAACTCCATCACTTTGACTGTGAGCCAACTCCACCACTGTGACTGTGACCCAACCCAACTCCGCCACTGTGACCCAACCCAACTCCACCACCATGACTGTGAGCCAACCCAACTCCATCACTTTGACTGTGAGCAAACTCCACCACAATGAATGTGAGCAAACTCCATCACTGTGACTGTGAGCCAACCCAACTCCACCACTGTGACTGTGAGCCAACTCCACCACAGTAACTGTGATCCAACTCCACTGTGACTGTGACTATGAGCCAACTCCACCACTGTGACTGTGAGCCAACTCCACCACTGTGACTATGAGCCAACTCCACCACTGTGACTGTGATCCAAAACAAATCCACCACTGTGACTGTGAACCAGCCCAACTCCACCACTGTGACTGTGATTCAACCCAACTCCACCACCGTGGCTGTGATCCAACTCCACCACTGTGGCTATGAGCCAACTCCACCACTGTGACTGAGAGCCAACTCCACCACTGTGACTGTGAGCCAACCGAACTCCACCACTGTGACTGTGAGCCAACACAACTCCACCACTGTGACTGTGAGCCAACCCAACTCCACCACTGTGACTGTGAACCAGCCCAACTCCACCACTGTGACTGTGATTCAACCCAACTCCACCACCGTGGCTGTGATCCAACTCCACCACTGTGGCTATCAGCCAACTCCACCACTGTGACTGAGAGCCAACTCCACCACTGTGACTGTGAGCCAACCCAACTCCACCACTGTGACTGTGAGCCAACCCAACTCCACCGCTGTGACTGTGAGCCAACCCAACTCCACCACCGTGACTGTGAGCCAACTCCACCACTGTGACTGTTAGCCAACTCAACTCCACCACCGTGACTGTGAGCCAACTCCACCACTGTGACTGTTAGCCAACTCAACTCCACCACTGTGACTGTGATCCAAATCCACCACTGTGACTGTGAGCCAACCCACCTCCATCACTGTGACTGTGAGCCAACCCAACTCCACCGCTGTGTCTGTGAGCCAACCCAACTCCACCACCGTGACTGTGAGCCAACTCCACCACTGTGACTGTTAGCCAACTCAACTCCACCACCGTGACTGTGAGCCAACTCCACCACTGTGACTGTTAGCCAACTCAACTCCACCACTGTGACTGTGATCCAAATCCACCACTGTGACTGTGAGCCAACCCACCTCCATCACTGTGACTGTGAGCCAACCCTACTTCACCACTGTGACTGTGATTCAACCCAACTCCACCACCTTGACTGTGATCCAACTCCACCACTGTGACTATGAGCCAACTCCACCCCTGTGACTGTAAGCCAACTCCACCACTGTGACTGTGACCCAACCCAACTCCACCAATGTGACTGTGAGCCAACCCAACTCCACCACTGTGACTGTGAGCCAACCCAACTCCACCTATGTGACTATGAGCCAACTCCACCCCTGTGACTGTGAGCCAACTCCACCACTGTGACTGTGAGCCAACACAACTCCACCACTGTGTCTGTGAGCCAACCCAACTGCACCACTGTGACTGTGAGCCAACCCAACTCCACCACTGTGTCTGTGAGCCAACCCAACTGCACCACTGTGACTGTGAGCCAACCCAACTCCACCACTGTGTCTGTGAGCCAACTCAACTCCACCACTGTGACTGTGAGCCAACCCAACTCCACCACTGTGACTGTTAGCCAACCCAACTCCACCACTGTGACTGTGACTATGAGCCAACTCCACCACTGTGACTGTGAGCCAACTCCACCACTGTGACTATGAGCCAACTCCACCACTGTGACTGTGATCCAACCCAAATCCACCACTGTGACTGTGAACCAGCCCAACACCTCTACTGTGACTGTGAGCCAACCCAACTCCACCACTGTGACTGTGAGCCAACCCAACTCCACCACTGTGACTGTGATTCAACCCAACTCCACCACCGTGACTGTGATCCAACTCCACCACTGTGACTATGAGCCAACTCCACCACTGTGACTGAGAGCCAACTCCACCACTGTGACAGTGAGCCAACCCAACTCCACCACCGTGACTGTGAGCCAACTCCACCACTGTGACTGTTAGCCAACTCAACTCCACCACCGTGACTGTGAGCCAACTCCACCACTGTGACTGTTAGCCAACTCAACTCCACCACTGTGTCTGTGATCCAAATCCACCACTGTGACTGTGAGCCAACCCAACTTCACCACTGTGACTGTGATTCAACCCAACTCCACCACCTTGACTGTGATCCAACTCCACCACTGTGACTATGAGCCAACTCCACCACTGTGACTGTGAGCCAACTCCACCACTGTGACTGTGACCGAACCCAACTCCACCAATGTGACTGTGAGCCAACCCAACTCCACCACTGTGACTATGAGCCAACTCCACCCCTGTGACTGTGAGCCAACTCCACCACTGTGACTGTGACCCAACCCAACTCCACCAATGTGACTGTGAGCCAACCCAACTCCACCACTGTGACTGTGAGCCAACCCAACTCCACCACTGTGACTATGAGCCAACTCCACCCCTGTGACTGTGAGCCAACTCCACCACTGTGACTGTGACCCAACCCAACTCCACCACTGTGACTGTGAGCCAACCCAACTCCACCACTGTGTCTGTGAGCCAACCCAACTGCACCACTGTGACTGTGAGCCAACCCAACTCCACCACTGTGTCTGTTAGCCAACCCAACTCCACCACTGTGACTGTGAGCCAACTCAACTCCACCACTGTGACTGTGAGCCAACCCAACTCCACCACTATGACTGTTAGCCAACCCTACTCCACCACTGTGACTGTGAGCCAACTCCACCACTGTGTCTGTGAGCCAACTCAACTCCACCACTGTGACTGTGAGCCAACCCAACTCCACCACTATGACTGTTAGCCAACCCTACTCCACCACTGTGACTGTGAGCCAACTCCACCACTGTGTCTGTGAGCCAACTCAACTCCACCACTGTGACTGTGAGCCAACCCATAAACACCACTGTGACTGTGAGCCAACTCCACCACCGTGACTGTGAGCCACCCTCTCCATAGCTGTTCCCTTCTACGTCCTCAAGTCCCTTTAAACTCAAAACCAAAATGTAAAAACAGACAACCAACAACAAAAATACAGAAGCAGTTCTTTGATGATAGACCCATCTTACCACTACAATACCGGTCTGTATTTTACTGCTGTGATACAGCTTGGACATCAACAGTCTGTTTCTCCTGTGAACATTCCCCATGAGTCTTCACAGATCTGCCTGACGGACATTACATTTGCACTTATCACAATCCCCTCTGTAGACTGTATCTGTGTGTGTGTGTGTGTGTGTGTGTGTGTGTGTGTGTGTGTGTGTGTGTGTGTGTGTGTGTGTGTGTGTGTGTGTGTGTGTGTGTGTGTGTGTGTGTGTGTGTGTGTGTGTGTGTGTGTGTGTGTGTGTGTGTGTGTGTGTGCGTGTGTCTGTGTCTGTGTGGTGTGTGTGTGGTGTGTGTGTGTGTGTCTGTGTGTGTGTGGTGTGTGTGTGTGTGTTTCTGTGTGTGTGGTGTTATCTGAGGCTGCATGGTGCCAGTGCTGGGCCTCTGTATCCCTGACTTTTGTTTACCTCCCTGGAGAGCCAAAGGTTAAAGGTTAGGGTTAGAGGTCTGAGGTCTGAGGTTAGATGTGGCCTTGTTGGGTCACAAACTCTACACCAGGAGGGACAGCTGACCCTGGAAAGCCATGGGAGGTGACAAGAGCAGTGTGGGACTGTGTGTGTGTTAGAGAGAGAGAGTTTGTTTATTTGTGTGCAGGTATGTGCGCGTGTGTTCGTGCGTGTCCTTGCGTGCATGTGTGTGTTGCAGCAGACCTCCTGGGGCAGTATCTCTGTTGGTGGCACTGTACCGTTATGCTAAGCAGTGTCCTGTGGCTGTGTCAGTGCCCTTGCTACACACTGACCTGTGATAAGCCGAGCAGAGAGGACCAGACACCCGCTCAGCAAAAGCCAGCAAGGCCACTCGGTGGGCAGATGACCCACGCTAAAACATGGGCAGAACCTGAGATGAGGAGAAGGCACTTTGGTTGGTGTTCATCCTAGATAACCAGTCAGAAAGCCTCTCTTCCCCTCCTCATGGTGTTATCTTTCTGTTATTTATTCATGAGTGAAACAAGGTGTGAGGAGTCCTTCCTCCAGTGGGAGACTGAGAGAAGAACCCTGGGAAAGAAAGCACCAAGCAGGGCCAGTGTCCGGTCAACTGTTTCACAGCAGCCAAACAAGAGTTAATGGTGTGACATTGTATCCAGCGCCTGCCTCCACTCCCTCCCCTCGCATAGACAACCCTATACTAATACAGGGGGACTCTCATATACAGTACACCGTATGAGGCCCAGTGCCCTTTATCAAATGATACAAGTTACTGTGCAGTGCTATTACAGTGCTATTACATTTCACACATTTTAAATTAATGTAAAAAAATTCATGTAGCCTATTTTATACATTGTCGTTTTAGATATCTGCCATTCAATCTGCTTAATAACTGGGAGAGTGGTCAGAGAAATCCAATTAGATGCAAGTGAAAGCTAAGCAAAGTGATTGAAGAGTTGGAGGAGGAGGATGAGGTTGTGGAGGAGGTTGAGGAGGAGGAGGAGGAGGAGGAGGGGAGGGACAATGTATGGACACTAATCCCCCTGCTCTTAGTTCACAGGTTGCCGGCCAAACATACCACAACAAAGACTAGATAACCTGCTATCAGAGATACAGGCTCACTCTGACCTGAGATGACACCTGACCCCTGGCAGTCTGGCTGTCAGGAGCACAGAGAGGCCAGCTGGACTGGAATGGACTCCAGAAGGACACACAGCCTGGGACTACCAAGGGCCACTCCAACATGAGAGCATGAATAAATGAATGACTCCACAAATGAATCCATGAATTCATAACGTGAAAATGGAGTTGAGCTTGATTGTTGTCATCAGAGTCATAATGGAGCTTTGTGATAGGATAACAACAGCAACAATTACAAGCAAACTAAGATAAGGACACAAAAAAACAGTGTGAGCTCGTTAAGTCCCTTTGTGGCCCTTCAGACTTTGTCTGTCACCTATGCACCTGGCCCCTAGCTGTCCTATCCCATTTTCCCTCCTCCACCCTCATTTTCCTGCACGTAGGGTCAGGGATATCATCCCTCAGTTGAGGAGAGAATTCTGGGTGAATGCACGTTTCTATTAATCTGGATGGGTGGATAAGAGTTGAATGTTAAGTGGCCAACCAGATGCTAGCTCGGCGTGTCTCCGCTAATCCCTCCCTCTTGTGCCTGTGGTTAAACGGCCTTGACCTGTGGGCGAGAAGGCCGGGTCACTCAGTAGACAGAGCAGGATCACTCTCTGCCCTCCCAAGACCTTTCACTGCGACACTCATGCTGGGGTCGTGAACCCTGCACAGGGGCCAAAAGCCACTCGGGAGATCTCGGACCGACTTATTTACAGGTTTTTTAAGAATGCATTGCTCTTACACACACACAGGATCACACCGGGCTCTCACTTAATCCCCCCTTGTTTAGTCAGCTGTAAGACTGTCTCAGGGCCTTGGTCAGCGGTAAGACTGTGTCAGGGCTTTGGTCAGTGGTAAGATTGTGTGTCAGGGCCTTGGTCAGTGGTAAGATTGTGTGTCAGGGCCTTGTTCAGCGGTAAGACTGTGTTTCAGGGCTGTGGTCAGCGGTAAGATTGTGTGTCAGGGCCTTGGTCAGCGGTAAGACTGTGTTTTAGGGCTGTGGTCAGCGGTAAGATTGTGTGTCAGGGCCTTGGTCAGCGGTAAGACTGTGTGTCAGGGCCTTGGTCAGCGGTAAGACTGTGTGTCAGGGCATTGGTCAGCGGTAAGACTGTGTTTTAGGGCTGTGGTCAGCGGTAAGATTGTGTGTCAGGGCCTTGGTCAGCGGTAAGACTGTGTTTTAGGGCTGTGGTCAGCGGTAAGACTGTGTCAGGGCCTTGGTCAGCGGTAAGACTGTGTTTTAGGGCTGTGGTCAGCGGTAAGATTGTGTGTCAGGGCCTTGGTCAGCGGTAAGACTGTTTTAGGGCTGTGGTCAGCGGTAAGACTGTGTCAGGGCTTTGGTCAGTGGTAAGATTGTGTGTCAGGGCCTTGGTCAGTGGTAAGATTGTGTGTCAGGGCCTTGTTCAGCGGTAAGACTGTGTTTCAGGGCTGTGGTCAGCGGTAAGATTGTGTGTCAGGGCCTTGGTCAGCGGTAAGACTGTGTTTTAGGGCTGTGGTCAGCGGTAAGATTGTGTGTCAGGGCCTTGGTCAGCGGTAAGACTGTGTGTCAGGGCCTTGGTCAGCGGTAAGACTGTGTGTCAGGGCATTGGTCAGCGGTAAGACTGTGTTTTAGGGCTGTGGTCAGCGGTAAGATTGTGTGTCAGGGCCTTGGTCAGCGGTAAGACTGTGTTTTAGGGCTGTGGTCAGCGGTAAGACTGTGTCAGGGCCTTGGTCAGCGGTAAGACTGTGTTTTAGGGCTGTGGTCAGCGGTAAGATTGTGTGTCAGGGCCTTGGTCAGCGGTAAGACTGTTTTAGGGCTGTGGTCAGCGGTAAGACTGTGTTTCAGGGCTGTGGTCAGCGGTAAGAATGTGTTTCAGGGCTGTGGTCAGCGGTAAGATTGTGTGTCAGGGCCTTGGTCAGCGGTAAGACTGTGTTTCAGGGCTGTAGTCAGCAGTAAGATTGTGTGTCAGGGCCTTGGACAGGGGAAGAGTATTTGTCAGGGCCTTGGCCTCCGTATTGATCGCTGCATTAAACATGTGGAGTCCCTCAGCAGAGCAGAGGGGGTCCTCACGTAATGCTGCATGGAGAAGGAGCATCATCAGCATCACAGCTGATACTGTGAAAGAGAGGGGATGGTGGATTGGAAACAATACTGGAACTTATATTATTATATTAACTATAGAGGACAACAGCACAAACTGGGTGCAATTTGTTTTCTGCTTTTGTAAAAAGAAAATGAAAGACTGGGGCAGAGAGCTGGTGTATGTGTGTAGGTGTGTATGTGTGTAGGTGTGTAGGTGTGTGTGTGTGTGTGTAGGTGTGTGTGTGTGTATGTGTGTAGGTGTGTAGGTGTGTAGGTGTGTGTGTGTGTGTGTGTGTGTGTGTGTGTGTGTGTGTGTGTGTGTGTGTGTGTGTGTGTGTGTGTGTGTGTGTGTGTGTGTGTGTGTGTGTGTGTGTGTGTGTGTGTGTGTGTGTGTGTGTGTGTGTGTGTGTGTGTGTGTGTGTAGGTGTGTAGGTGTGTGTAGGTGTGTGTAGGTGTGTGTGTGTGTAGGTGTGTAGGTGTGTATGTGTGTAGGTGTGTGTGTGTGTAGGTGTGTAGGTGTGTAGGTGTGTAGGTGTGTATGTGTGTAGGTGTGTAGGTGTGTGTGTGTAGGTGTGTATGTGTGTAGGTGTGTATGTGTGTAGGTGTGTATGTGTGTAGGTGTGTAGGTGTGTAGGTGTGTATGTGTGTATGTGTGTAGGTGTGTATGTGTGTAGGTGTGTAGGTGTGTGTGTGTGTGTGTAGGTGTGTAGGTGTGTATGTGTGTAGGTGTGTAGGTGTGTAGGTGTGTATGTGTGTAGGTGTGTATGTGTGTATGTGTGTAGGTGTGTAGGTGTGTAGGTGTGTATGTGTGTATGTGTGTAGGTGTGTAGGTGTGTATGTGTGTAGGTGTGTATGTGTGTGTGTGTGTGTGTAGGTGTGTAGGTGTGTAGGTGTGTATGTGTGTAGGTGCGTAGGTGCGTATGTGCGTAGGTGTGTAGGTGTTTAGGTGTGTGTGTGTGTGTGTGTGTAGGTGTGTAGGTGTGTATGTGTGTAGGTGTGTATGTGTGTGTGTATGTGTGTAGGTGTGTGTGTGTGTAGGTGTGTAGGTGTGTGTGTGAATATCTTATGCACTCGATTGAACCGTACATTAATACCGTATCAAGCAACCATAGAAACATACAGGCATGTTGAAAGGGGATGGTCATTAACTGGTCTTCTCACTGATGACACCAGAGCTGTGTTCAGTATCTTCTTACATCATGGTCAGGCATGCGATCTCCTCCAGTGTGATTGCTAGACCAGAGACAGCGAGAGCTGAAGAGGTAACAACCACAGTATCCTAGGATAACCTCTGACAGGGTAGGTGTGCAGGAAAAGAGAATGGACTGATGAAAGTGGATGGATAGAGAGGAAAGTATTTCCTAGCTACTCTGCCTCTTCATTTCTTGCTCTTTGGGGGTTTTAGGCTTGGTATCTATAAAGCACTTGGTGACAACTGCTGAGGTAAAAAATTGCTTTATAAAATATTTAATTGGTTGACTGAGACAGAAGCACTGATACCACACACACATCCCTCTATCAAATGTTAAAAACTACAGAACAAGGTTCTTTAATTGTAGGTATAAATATGTCCAAAGGTGACTATGAGGCCATGGCTATTATGAAGCATTACTGTAGTACTTGTGTTCTGTCTTCATCTGGACATAGACAATGTCATTACTTCACATGTTTTAATGGATTCATTATCATGGTCATATGTGTCCATCACTGTCATCCTTTAACTAAGGTTATCTCTCCTAACCCCAATTCCACGACTAAGTCAATTATTCCATTTATCTTTCAAGTTATTTGGAGCAAACAATGGCATTGGAAAAAAAGGAAGAAATTGGCCCATTTTCCATTATACTTAAATGGTGCATTTAAAGGTGGTGAACGTATGACCGAAAACTCCTCCATCTGTACATTCTCCCAGAAACTCAGATAAATGGATGAACGAAGATACAATTATGAAGGTATGGAGGTGAACTGGAGGTGAAAGAAATGTGTGTGGGGGAAGGGGGATCTTATAAGTGCTGATCACATGATGCTCTGTGTAGGCAAGTGAACGTGACTTTCTCTAACACCCACAGTATACAACTCCATCCCAAAAGCAGGAAGAGAGGGTATCATCATTATAGCAGCAAGGTTACGTCGATCAAAAAAAATTGAATCAAAGTTTATTTGTCACGTGCGCTGAATACAACAGTGAAATGCTTACTTACAGGCTCTAACCAATAGTGCAAAAAAAAGTATGTGTGTGTGTGTGTGTGTGTGTGTGTGTGTGTGTGTGTGTGTGTGTGTGTGTGTGTGTGTGTGTGTGTGTGTGTGTGTGTGTGTGTGTGTGTGTGTGTGTGTGTGTGTGTGTGTGTGTGTGTGTGTGTGTGTGTGTGTGTGTGTGTGTGTGTGTGTGTGTGTGTGTGTGTGTCTGTAAGTAAAGAAATAAAACAACAGTAAAAAGACATTTGAAAAAAGAGTAGCACGGCTATATACAGACACCGGTTAGTCCGGCTTATTGAGGTAGTATGTACATGTAGGTATCGTTAAAGTGACTATGCAGATATGATGAACAGAGAGTAGCAGAAGCGTAAAAAGAGGGTTTGGCGGGTGGTGGGACACAATGCAGATAGCCCGGTTAGCCAATGTGTGGGAGCACTGGTTGGTCGGGCCATTTAGGTATTATGTACATGAATGTATAGTTAAAGTGGCTATGCATATAAGATAAACAGAGAGTAGCAGCAGCGTAAAAGAGGGGTTGGGGGGGCACACAATGCAAATAGTCTGCGTAACCATTTGGTTACCTGTTCAAGAGTCTTATGGCTTGGGGGTAAAAGCTGTTGAGAAGTCTTTTTGTCCTAGACTTGGCACTCTGGTACCGCTTGCCATGCGGTAGTAGAGAGAACATTCTATGACTGGGGTGGCTGGGATCTTTGAAAATGTTCAGGGCCTTCCCCTGACACCGCCTGGTGTAGAGGTCCTGGATGGCAGGCAGCTTAGCCCCAGTGATGTACTGGGTCGTATGCACTACCTTCTGTAGTGCCTTGCAGTGACCGGTCAGGATGCTCTCGATGTTGCAGCTGTAGAACCTTTTGAGGATCTCAGGACCCAGGCCAAATCTTTTTAGTTTCCTGAGGGGGAATAGGCTTTGTCGTGCCCTCTTCATGACTGAAGAGGGCACGACAAGGAATTTGAAGCTCTCAACCTGATGTAGACACCAAGGAATTTGAAGCTCTCAACCTGCTCCACTACAGCCCCGTCGATAAAAATGGGGACGTGCTCGGTGCTCCTTTTCCTGTAGTCCACAATCATCTCCTTAGTCTTGGTTACGTTGAGGGAGAGGTTGTTATTCTGGCACCATCCGGCCATGTCTCTGACCTCCTACCTATAGGCTGTCTCGTCGTTGTCAGTGATCAGGCCTACCACTGTTGTGTCGTCAGCAAACTTAATGATGGTGTTGGAGTCGTGCCTGGCCATGCAGTCGTGGGTGAACAGGGAGTACAGGAGAGAACTGAGCACACACCCCTGGGGAGCGCCAGTGTTGAGGATCAGCGTGGCAGATGTGTTGCTACCTACCCTCACCACCTGGGGGTGGCCTGTCAGGAAGTCCTGGATCCAGTTGCAGAGGGAGGTGTTTAGTCCCAGGATCCTTACCTTCGTGATGAGCTTTGAGGGTACTATGGTGTTGATCGCTTAGCTGTAGTCAATGAACAGCATTCTCACATAGGTGTTCCTTTTGTCCAGGTGGGAAAGTGCAGTGTGGAGTGCAATAGATATTGCATCATCTGTGGATCTGTTTGGGTGGTATGCAAATTGGAGTGGGTCTTGGGTTTCTGGGATAATGGTGTTGCTGTGAGCCATTTACCAGCCTTTCAAAGCACTTCATGGCTACGGACGTGAGTGTAATCATTTAGGCAGGTTGCCTTTGTGTTCTTGGGCACAGGGACTATGGTGGTTTTCTTGAAGCATGTTGGCATTACAGACTCAATCAGGGACATGTTGAAATTGTCAGTGAAGACACCTGCCAGTTGGTCAGCACATGCCCGGAGCACACGTCCTGGTAATCCGTCTGGCCCTGCAGCCTTGTGTATGTTGACCTGTTTAAAGGTCTTACTCACGTCGGCTACAGAGAGCATGATCACACAGTCATCTGGAACAGCTGATGCTCTCAACAGCTGAAGCCTCAGTGTTGCTTACCTCGAAGCGAGCATAGAAGAGATTTAGCTCGTCTGGTAGGCTTGTGTCACTGGGCAGCTCGCGGCTGTGCTTCCCTTTGTAGTCTGTAATAGTTTGCAAGCCCTGCCACATCCAACGAGTGTCGGAGCCGGTGTAGTATGATTCAATCTTAGCCCTGTATTGATGCTTTGCCTGTTTGATGGTTCTTCGCAGGGACAGCCTTTTTAACCCAACGAGCTCTCACAGTCTCATGTCAGAATTAGATGTTTATCCATGTTTCATACATATTTAGAAGTTGTTGCAAACGTCAACTGACAAAGTGTTTTAGGCATTAACTCTGAATGTTTAAGGTTAAGGTAAAATTTAGGCAATGGAATGGTCAAGGCAAGGGTAAAGGTTTGGTATCTGATTACAACAAAAATCTAAATAACAACTTTTTATCGCTGGATTCAAAATTGCAACCTTTGGAATCAGAGGTAGATGCTTACGCCCATATACCATCCCCGTCCACAATGCCAACTGAAACCTAAAGGAAGGTAACAGTGCTCACTGTTGCCCCTAGTGGCCGGTTTCATCCAGACATGGATGAACGTTGAATACTGACTTGTATCATGGGTAACCTGGCTGTTCAACGACAACATCTCTCCCTTTTGTGTGTGCTAGAATGTGTTGAGGAATGTGTCACGAGAAAGACAGAGAAAGAGAGAGAGAGAGAAAGAGAGACAGAGAGAGGAGGGAGAAGAAAGAGAGGAGGGAGAAATAAAGAGAGAGGAGTTCCTTCTCTTTCTATATAGTATATTTTAATTAATCAGATGATTACTATTATTATTAAGAGTAAAAACCCTCGGCAGCCTACGTAATGCTTTCGAGTGGCGGCATCTTACGGGTCCATGCATCCCGTAAGCACGTTAGGCTGATCATCGTCCCGGGAGGCTGATAAGCAGATTAGGTCTGATTAAAGTTGTATCAGTATAATTTGAGCAGGAGCCCTGCCAGGTCAGCCGACTCCGTGGTGAACAACCACCCCTCTGCCTCAACCCCTGCTCCTGTTTATCTGTCACCCTGGCACCAAGCCTGATGCCATCAGTCACAAGAATTTCATCAGATACTTATCCCACGTACTGTTTGATTTGATTTGTACACACACGCACACACACAGCGAGTGTTTGCTATGACCTCAGGGACTGTGCAGCTAAACTGTTTGGTTTCTGAGTCACCCATGAAAGACAGAATAAGCTTTATGCTGGCTCTGTTTATCTTTTAGCGAGGTGCGGTTGCCCCAGGGTCAGCTAAGGTTTACTGCACCATCCTGGATATACATTAGGAGACCCTCTCTATACAGACACCACTCACATGCTCTCTTCAGCACCTTCAGTTCCTCTCAGGTTTAACCAGGGATCAATGAGGAGAGAGAGAAAACAGAGAGAGAGAGAGAGAGAGGGGGTCAACGGGTGAGAGGCTAGGGGCGAGAGGGGGAGGAGTGCTGCCCTGAACGAAGCAATAAACAAATTAGTGAGTGTTGTGTTGTGCCTTGCTCCCTCATTGAGTGTGTTGAACTGGAGGCACAGCAGAAGGGTTCCCAGTGCCCTTAGCCGGCCCGAGGCTATAAATTACTGCCTCGGCTGTTAAAGTCCCATTAGCAGGCCTGAGTGAGAGGCCAGTGAGCCAGAGATGACTATTACTACAGTACACAGGGCCGAATTAAAGCAGGGAGACCTCCCTCCACTCAACCACTACACCCACAACACTCAGACTAGCAGGCACGACTGAACTGGAAGAGAGGGCCATTTTAGTGTGACATAACCTTAAGGATAAGAAAATAATTTAGTTCTGTGCGGACGGTTTGTATCAAAACAGATTAACTGGACTATACATGTTGAACTGGACAACACATGTTGAAATTAACTATACATGTTGAAGTGAACTGGACTATAATTGTTGAACTGGACAACACATGTTGAAATTAACTATACATGTTGAAGTGAACTATACATGTTGAAGTGAACTGGACTATAATTGTTGAACTGGACAACACATGTTGAAATTAACTATACACGTTGAAGTGAACTATACATGTTGAAGTGAACTATACATGTTGAAGTGAACTATACATGTTGAAGTGAACTATACATGTTGAAGTGAACTATACATGTTGAAGTGGACTATACATGTTGAAGTGAACTATACATGTTGAAGTGAACTATACATGTTGAAGTGAACTGGACTATACATGTTGAAGTGAACTATACATGTTGAAGTAGACTATACATGTTGAAGTGAACTATACATGTTGAAGTAGACTGAACTATACATGTTGAAGTGAACTATACATGTTGAAGTGAACTATACATGTTGACTATACATGTTGAACTGAACTGAACTATACATGTTGAAGTGAACTATACATGTTGAAGTGAGTTGACTATACATGTTGAAGTGAACTATACATGTTGAAGTGAACTATACATGTTGAAGTGAACTGGACTATACATGTTGAAGTGAACTATACATGTTGAAGTGAACTATACATGTTGAAGTGAACTATACATGTTGAAGTGAACTATACATGTTGAAGTGAACTATACATGTTGAAGTGAACTATACATGTTGAAGTGAACTATACATGTTGAAGTGAACTATACATGTTGAAGTGGACTATACATGTTGAAGTGAACTATACATGTTGAAACTATACATGTTGAACTGAACTGGACTATACATGTTGAAGTGAACTATACATGTTGAAGTGAACTATACATGTTGAAGTGAACTATACATGTTGAAGTGAACTATACATGTTGAAGTGAACTATACATGTTGAAGTGAACTGGACTATACATGTTGAAGTGAACTATACATGTTGAAGTGACTATACATGTTGAAGTGAACTATACATGTTGAAGTGAACTAAGTGAACTATACATGTTGAAGTGAACTATACATGTTGAAGTGAACTATACATGTTGAAGTGAACTATACATGTTGAAGTGAACTATACATGTTGAAGTGAACTATACATGTTGAAGTGAACTATACATGTTGAAGTGAACTATACATGTTGAAGTGAACTATACATGTTGAAGTGAACTATACATGTTGAAGTGAACTATACATGTTGAAGTGAACTATACATGTTGAAGTGAACTATACATGTTGAAGTGAACTATACATGTTGAAGTGAACTATACATGTTGAAGTGAACTATACATGTTGAAGTGAACTATACATGTTGAAGTGAACTGGACTATACATGTTGAAGTGAACTATACATGTTGAAGTGAACTATACATGTTGAAGTGAACTATACATGTTGAAGTGAACTATACATGTTGAAGTGAACTGGACTATACATGTTGAAGTGAACTATACATGTTGAAGTGAACTATACATGTTGAAGTGAACTGGACTATACATGTTGAAGTGAACTATACATGTTGAAGTGAACTATACATGTTGAAGTGAACTATACATGTTGAAGTGAACTATACATGTTGAAGTGAACTATACATGTTGAAGTGAACTATACATGTTGAAGTGAACTATACATGTTGAAGTGAACTGTATACATGTTGACATGTTGAAGTGAACTATACATGTTGAAGTGAACTGTACATGTTGAAGTGAACTATACATGTTGAAGTGAACTATACATGTTGAAGTGAGACTATACATGTTGAAGTGAACTATACATGTTGAAGTGAACTATACATGTTGAAGTGAACTATACATGTTGAACTGAACTGAACTATACATGTTGAAGTGAACTATACATGTTGAAGTGAACTATACATGTTGAAGTGAACTATACATGTTGAAGTGAACTATACATGTTGAAGTGAACTATACATGTTGAAGTGAACTATACATGTTGAAGTGAACTATACATGTTGAAGTGAACTATACATGTTGAAGTGAACTATACATGTTGAAGTGAACTATACATGTTGAAGTGAACTGACTATACATGTTGAACTGAACTATACATGTTGAAGTGAACTATACATGTTGAAGTGAACTGGACTATACATGTTGAACTGAACTGAACTATACATGTTGAAGTGAACTATACATGTTGAAGTGAACTGTTGACTATACATGTTGTTGAACTGAACTGAACTATACATGTTGAAGTGAACTATACATGTTGAAGTGAACTGGACTATACTTGTTGAACTGAACTGAACTATACATGTTGAAGTGAACTATACATGTTGAAGTGAACTGGACTATACTTGTTGAACTGAACTGAACTATACATGTTGAAGTGAACTATACATGTTGAAGTGAACTGTTGAAGTGAACTATACATGTTGAAGTGAACTATACATGTTGAAGTGAACTATACATGTTGAAGTGAACTATACATGTTGAAGTGAACTATACATGTTGAAGTGAACTATACATGTTGAAGTGAACTATACATGTTGAAGTGAACTATACATGTTGAAGTGAACTATACATGTTGAAGTGAACTATACATGTTGAAGTGAACTATACATATACATGTTGAAGTGAACTATACATGTTGAAGTGAACTATACATGTTGAAGTGAACTATACATGTTGAAGTGAACTATACATGTTGAAGTCAACTATACATTTTGAAGTGAACTATACACGTTGAAGTGAACTATACATGTTGAAGTGAACTATACATGTTGAAGTGAACTGGACTATACTTGTTGAACTGAACTATACATGTTGAAGTGAACTATACATGTTGAAGTGAACTGGACTATACTTGTTGAACTGAACTATACATGTTGAAGTGAACTATACATGTTGAAGTGAACTGGACTATACTTGTTGAACTGAACTGAACTATACATGTTGAAGTGAACTATACATGTTGAAGTGAACTGGACTATACTTGTTGAACTGAACTGAACTATACATGTTGAAGTGAACTATACATGTTGAAGTGAACTCTACATGTTGAAGTGAACTATACATGTTGAAGTGAACTATACATGTTGAAGTGAACTATACATGTTGAACTGGAAGTGAACTATACATGTTGAAGTGAACTATACATGTTGAAGTGAACTATACATGTTGAAGTGAACTATACATGTTGAAGTGAACTATACATGTTGAAGTGAACTATACATGTTGAAGTGAACTATACATGTTGAAGTGAACTATACATGTTGAAGTGAACTATACATGTTGAAGTGAACTATACATGTTGAAGTGAACTATACATGTTGAAGTGAACTATACATGATGAACATGTGAACTGAACTATACATGTTGAAGTGAACTATACATGTTGAAGTGAACTGGACTATACGTTGAAGTGAACTATACTATACATGTTGAAGTGAACTATACATGAAGTGAACTATACATGTTGAAGTGAAGTGAAGTGAACTATACATGTTGAAGTGAACTGGTTGACTATACTTGTTGAACTGAACTGAACTATACATGTTGAAGTGAACTATACATGTTGAAGTGAACTGGACTATACTTGTTGAACTGAACTGAACTATACATGTTGAAGTGAACTATACATGTTGAAGTGAACTGGACTATACATGTTGAACTGAACTGAACTATACATGTTGAAGTGAACTATACATGTTGAAGTGAACTATACATGTTGAAGTGAACTATACATGTTGAACTGAACTGAACTATACATGTTGAAGTGAACTATACATGTTGAAGTGAACTACTATACATGTTGAAGTGAACTGATGTTGAAGTAGACTATACATGAACTATACATGTTGAAGTGAACTGTTGATACTATACATGTTGAAGTGAACTATACATGTTGAAGTGAACTATACATGTTGAAGTGAACTATACATGTTGAAGTGAACTATACATGTTGAAGTGAACATACATGTACATGTTGAAGTGAACTATACATGTTGAAGTATACATGTTGAACTATACATGTTGAAGTGAACTATACATGTTGAAGTGAACTATACATGTTGAAGTGAACTATACATGTTGAAGTGAACTATACATGTTGAAGTGAACTATACATGTTGAAGTGAACTATACATGTTGAAGTGAACTATACATGTTGAAGTGAACTATACATGTTGAACTATACATGTTGAAGTGAACTATACATGTTGAAGTATACATGTTGACTATACATGTTGAAGTGAACTATACATGTTGAAGTGAACTATACATGTTGAAGTGAACTATACATGTTGAAGTGAACTATACATGTTGAAGTGAACTATACATGTTGAAGTGAACTATACATGTTGAAGTGAACTATACATGTTGAAGTGAACTATACATGTTGAAGTGAACTATACATGTTGAAGTGAACTGGACTATACTTGTTGAACTGAACTGAACTATACATGTTGAAGTGAACTATACATGTTGAATGTGAACTGACACTATATACATGTTGAAGTGAACTGAACTATACATGTTGAAGTGAACTATACATGTTGAAGTGAACTATACATGTTGAAGAACTGAACTATACATGTTGAAGTGAACTATACATGTTGAAGTGAACTATACATGTTGAAGTGAACTGGACTATACTTGTTGAACTGAACTGAACTATACATGTTGAAGTGAACTATACATGTTGAAGTGAACTGGACTATACTTGTTGAACTGAACTGAACTATACATGTTGAAGTGAACTATACATGTTGAAGTGAACTCTACATGTTGAAGTGAACTATACATGTTGAAGTGAACTATACATGTTGAAGTGAACTATACATGTTGAAGTGAACTATACATGTTGAAGTGAACTATACATGTTGAAGTGAATGTATGAACACATGTTGAAGTGAACTATACATGTTGAAGTGAACTATACATGTTGAAGTGAACTATACATGTTGAAGTGAACTATACATGTTGAAGTGAACTATACATGTTGAAGTGAACTATACATGTTGAAGTGAACTATACATGTTGAAGTGAACTATACATGTTGAAGTGAACTATACATGTTGAAGTGAACTATACATGTTGAAGTGAACTATACATGTTGAAGTGAACTATACATGTTGAAGTGAATACATGTTGAAGTGAACTATATACTTGTTGAACTAACTATAACTATACATGTTGAAGTGAACTATACATGTTGAAGTGAACTGACTATACAACTGTTGAAGTGGACTATACATGTTGAAGTGAACTATACATGTTGAAGTGAACTATACATGTTGAAGTGGACTATACTTGAACTATACATGTTGAAGTGAACTATACATGTTGAAGTGAACTATACATGTTGAAGTGAACTATACATGTTGAACTATACATTGTTGAACTGAACTATACATGTTGAAGTGAACTATACATGTTGAAGTGAACTATACATGTTGAAGTGAACTATACATGTTGAAGTGAACTATACATGTTGAAGTGAACTATATACATGTTGAAGTGAACTATACATGTTGAAGTGAACTATACATGTTGAACTATACATGTTGAAGTGAACTATACATGTTGAAGTGAACTATACATGTTGAAGTGAACTATACATGTTGAAGTGAACTATACATGTTGAAGTGAACTATACATGTTGAAGTGAACTATACATGTTGAAGTGAACTATACATGTTGAAGTGAACTATACATGTTGAAGTGAACTATACATGTTGAAGTGAACTATACATGTTGAAGTGAACTATACATGTTGAAGTGAACTATACATGTTGAAGTGAACTATACATGTTGAAGTGAACTATACATGTTGAAGTGAACTATACATGTTGAAGTGAACTATACATGTTGAAGTGAACTATACATGTTGAAGTTATACATGTTGAAGTGAACTATACATGTTGAACTGAACTAACATACATGTTGAAGTGAACTATACATGTTGAAGTGAACTGGACTATACTTGTTGAACTGAACTGAACTATACATGTTGAAGTGAACTATACATGTTGAAGTGAACTGGACTATACTTGTTGAACTGAACTGAACTATACATGTTGAAGTGAACTATACATGTTGAAGTGAACTGGACTATACTTGTTGAACTGAACTGAACTATACATGTTGAAGTGAACTATACATGTTGAAGTGAACTGAATACACATGTGTTGAACTGTGAACTATACATGTTGAAGTGAACTATACATGTTGAAGTGAACTATACATGTTGAAGTGAACTATACATGTTGAAGTGAACTATACATGTTGAAGTGAACTATACATGTTGAAGTGAACTATACATGTTGAAGTGAACTATACATGTTGAAGTGAACTATACATGTTGAAGTGAACTATACATGTTGAAGTGAACTATACATGTTGAAGTGAACTATACATGTTGAAGTGAACTATACATGTTGAAGTGAACTATACATGTTGAAGTGAACTATACATGTTGAAGTGAACTATACATTTTGAAGTGTATACATGTTGAAGTGAACTATACATGTTGAAGTGAACTATACATGTTGAAGTGAACTGAACTGTTGAAGTGAACTATACATGTTGAAGTGAACTATACATGTTGAAGTGAACTATACATGTTGAAGTGAACTAAGTGAACTATACATGTTGAACTGAACTGAACTATACATGTTGAAGTGAACTATACATGTTGAAGTGAACTGGACTATACTTGTTGAACTGAACTGAACTATACATGTTGAAGTGAACTATACATGTTGAAGTGAACTGGAACTGAACTATACATTGTTGAAGTGAACTGGACTATACATGTTGAAGTGAACTATACATGTTGAAGTGAACTATACATGTTGAAGTGAACTATACATGTTGAAGTGAACTATACATGTTGAAGTGAACTATATACATGTTGAAGTGAACTATACATGTTGAAGTGAACTATACAACTATACATGTTGAAGTGAACTATACATGTTGAAGTGAACTATACATGTTGAAGTGAACTATACATGTTGAAGTGAACTATACATGTTGAAGTGAACTATACATGTTGAAGTGAACTATACATGTTGAAGTGAACTATACATGTTGAAGTGAACTATACATGTTGAAGTGAACTATACATGTTGAAGTGAACTATACATGTTGAAGTGAACTATACATGTTGAAGTAGACTATACATGTTGAAGTGAACTATACACGTTGAAGTGAACTATACATGTTGAAGTGAACTATACATGTTGAAGTGAACTATACATGTTGAAGTGAACTATACATTGTGAACTGAAGTGAACTATACATGTTGAAGTGAACTATACATGTTGAATGAACTATACATGTTGAAGTGAACTATACATGTTGAAGTGAACTATACATGTTGAAGTGAACTATACATGTTGAAGTGAACTATACATGTTGAAGTGAACTATACATGTTGAAGTGAACTATACATGTTGAAGTGAACTATACATGTTGAAGTGAACTATACATGTTGAAGTGAACTATACATGTTGAAGTGAACTATACATGTTGAAGTGAACTATACATGTTGAAGTGAACTATACATGTTGAAGTGAACTGAAGTGAACTATACATGTTGAAGTGAACTATACATGTTGATACATGTGAACTATACATGTTGAAGTGAACTATACATGTTGAAGTGAACTATACATGTTGAAGTGAACTATACATGTTATTCTGTGAACTGAACTATGTTGAACTGAACTGAACTATACATGTTGAAGTGAACTATACATGTTGAAGTGAACTATACATGTTGAAGTGAACTATACACTATACATGTTGAAGTGAACTACATGTGTTGAACTGAAGTGACTATACATGTTGAAGTGAACTATACATGTTGAAGTGAACTATACATGTTGAAGTGAACTATACATGTTGAAGTGAACTATACATGTTGAAGTGAACTATACATGTTGAAGTGAACTATACATGTTGAAGTGAACTATACATGTTGAAGTGAACTATACATGTTGAACTATACATGTTGAAGTGAACTATACATGTTGAAGTGAACTATACATGTTGAAGTGAACTATACATGTTGAAGTGAACTATACATGTTGAAGAACTATACATGTTGAAGTGAACTATACATGTTGAAGTGAACTATACATGTTGAAGTGAACTATACATGTTGAAGTGAACTATACATGTTGAAGTGGACTATACATGTTGAAGTGAACTATACATGTTGAAGTGAACTATACATGTTGAAGTGAACTATACATGTTGAAGTGGACTATACATGTTGAAGTGAACTATACATGTTGAAGTGAACTAAGTAACTATACATGTTGAAACTATACATGAACTATACATGTTGAAGTGGACTATACATGTTGAAATGAACTATACATGTTGAAGTGAACTATACATGTTGAAGTGAACTGACATGTTGAAGTGAACTATACATGTTGAAGTGAACTATACATGTTGAACTATACATGTTGAAGTGTTGAACTATACATGTTGACTATACATGTTGAAGTGAACTATACATGTTGAAGTGAACTATACATGTTGAAGTGAACTATACATGTTGAAGTGAACTATACATGTTGAAGTGAACTATACATGTTGAAGTGAACTATACATGTTGAAGTGAACTATACATGTTGAAGTGAACTATACATGTTGAAGTGAACTGTTGAAGTGAACTATACATGTTGAAGTGAACTATACATGTTGAAGTGAACTATACATGTTGAATACATGTTGAAGAACTATACATGTTGAACTATACATGTTGAAGTGAACTATACATGTTGAAGTGAACTATACATGTTGAAGTGAACTATACATGTTGAAGTGAACTATACATGTTGAAGTGAACTATACATGTTGAAGTGAACTATACATGTTGAAGTGAACTATACATGTTGAAGTGAACTATACATGTTGAAGTGAACTATACATGTTGACTATACATGTTGAAGTGAACTATACATGTTGAACTATACATGTTGAACTATACATGTTGAAGTGAACTATACATGTTGAAGTGAACTATACATGTTGAAGTGAACTATACATGTTGAAGTGAACTATACATGTTGAAGTGAACTATACATGTTGAAGTGGACTATACATGTTGAAGTGAACTATACATGTTGAAGTGAACTATACATGTTGAAGTGAACTATACATGTTGAAGTGAACTATACATGTTGAAGTGAACTATACATGTTGAAGTGAACTATACATGTTGAAGTGAACTATACATGTTGAAGTGAACTATACATGTTGAAGTGAACTATACATGTTGAAGTGAACTATACATGTTGAAGTGACTATACATGTTGAAGTGAACTATACATGTTGAAGTGAACTATACATGTTGAAGTGAACTATACATGTTGAAGTGAACTATACATGTTGAAGTGAACTATACATGTTGAAGTGAACTATACATGTTGAAGTGAACTGGACTATACATGTTGAAGTGAACTATACATGTTGAAGTGAACTATACATGTTGAAACATGTTGAAGTGAACTATACATGTTGAAGTGAACTATACATGTTGAAGTTGAAGTGAACTATACATGTTGAAGTGAACTATACATGTTGAAGTGAACTATACATGTTGAAGTGGACTATACATGTTGAAGGAACTATACATGTTGAAATTAACTATACATGTTGAAGTGAACTGGACTATACTTGTTGAACATGTTGAACTGAACTATACATGTTGAACTGGACTATACATGTTGAAGTGACTATACATGTTGAACTATACATGTTGAAGTGAACTGTTGAACTGAACTATACATGTTGAAGTGAACTATACATGTTGAAGTGAACTATACATGTTGAAGTGAACTATACATGTTGAAGTGAACTGAACTATACATGTTGAAGTGAACTATACATGTTGAAGTGGACTATACATGTTGAAGTGGACTATACATGTTGAAGTGAACTATACATGTTGAAGTGAACTATACATGTTGAAGTGAACTATACATGTTGAAGTGAACTATACATGTTGAAGTGAACTATACATGTTGAAGTGAACTATACATGTTGAAGTGAACTATACATGTTGAAGTGAACTATACATGTTGAAGTGAACTATACATGTTGAAGTGAACTATACATGTTGAAGTGAACTATACATGTTGAAGTGAACTATACATGTTGAAGTGAACTATACATGTTGAAGTGAACTATACATGTTGAAGTGAACTATACATGTTGAAGTGAACTATACATGTTGAAGTGAACTATACATGTTGAAGTATACATGTTGAACTATACATGTTGAAGTGAACTATACATGTTGAAGTGAACTATACATGTTGAAGTGAACTGTTGAAGTGAACTATACATGTTGAAGTGAACTATACATGTTGAAGTGAACTATACATGTTGAAGTGAACTATACATGTTGAAGTGAACTATACATGTTGAAGTGAATACATTTGAAGTGACTATACATGTTGAAGTGAACTGTTGAACATGAACTATATGTTGAAGTGATGTTGAAGTGAACTATACATGTTGAAATTAACTATACATGTTGAAGTGAACTGGACTATACTTGTTGAACTGGACAACACATGTTGAAATTAACTATACTTGTTGAACTGAACTGAACTATACATGTTGAAGTGGACTATACATGTTGAAGTGGACTATACATGTTGAAGTGGACTATACATGTTGAAGTGGACTATACATGTTGAAGTGAACTATACATGTTGAAGTGAACTATACATGTTGAAGTGAACTATACATGTTGAAGTGAACTATACATGTTGAAGTGAACTATACACGTTGAAGTGAACTATACATGTTGAAGTGAACTATACATGTTGAAGTGAACTATACATGTTGAAGTGGACTATACATGTTGAAGTGAACTATACATGTTGAAGTGAACTATACATGTTGAAGTGAACTATACATGTTGAAGTGAACTATACATGTTGAAGTGAACTATACATGTTGAAGTGAACTATACATGTTGAAGTGAACTACTATACATGTTGAAGTGGACTATACATGTTGAAGTGGACTATACATGTTGAAGTGAACTATACATGTTGAAGTGAACTATACATGTTGAAGTGGACTATACATGTTGAAGTGAACTATACATGTTGAAGTGAACTATACATGTTGAAGTGAACTATGTTGAAGTGAACTATACATGTTGAAGTAACTATGTTGAAGTGGACTATACATGTTGAAGTGAACTATACATGTTGAAGTGAAGTGAACTATACATGTTGAAGTGAACTATACATGTTGAAGTGAACTATACATGTTGAAGTGAACTATACATGGACTACTATACATGTTGAAGTGAACTATACATGTTGAAGTGAACTATACATGTTGAAGTGGACTATACATGTTGACGTGAACTGGACTATACATGTTGAAGTGGACTATACATGTTGAAGTGAACTCTACATGTTGAAGTGAACTGGACTATATATGTTGAAGTGGACTATACATGTTGAAGTGAACTATACATGTTGAAGTGAACTATACATGTTGAAGTGGACTATACATGTTGAAGTGAACTATACATGTTGAAGTGAACTATACATGTTGAAGTGAACTGGACTATACATGTTGAAGTGGACTATACATGTTGAAGTGAACTGGACTATACATGTTGAAGTGAACTATACATGTTGAAGTGAACTATACATGTTGAAGTGAACTATACATGTTGAAGTGAACTATACATGTTGAAGTGAACTATACATGTTGAAGTGAACTATACATGTTGAAGTGAACTATACATGTTGAAGTGAACTATACATGTTGAAGTGAACTATACATGTTGAAGTGAACTATACATGTTGAAGTGAACTATACATGTTGAAGTGAACTATACATGTTGAAGTGAACTATACATGTTGAAGTGAACTATACATGTTGAAGTGAACTATACATGTTGTTATACATGTTGAAGTGAACTATACATGTTGAAGTGAACTATACATGTTGAAGTGAACTATACATGTTGAAGTGAACTATACATGTTGAAGTGAACTATACATATTGAAGTGAACTCTACATGTTGAGGTGAACTATACATGTTGAAGTGAACTATACATATTGAAGTGAACTCTACATGTTGAAGTGAACTATACATGTTGAAGTGAACTGGACTATACATGTTGAAGTGGACTATACATGTTGAAGTGAACTCTACATGTTGAAGTGAACTATACATGTTGAAGTGAACTGGACTATACATGTTGAAGTGAACTGGACTATACATGTTGAAGTGAACTATACATGTTGAAGTGGACTATACATGTTGAAGTGAACTATACATGTTGAAGTGAACTATACATGTTGAAGTGAACTATACATGTTGAAGTGAACTATACATGTTGAAGTGAACTATACATGTTGAAGTGGACTATACATGTTGAAGTGAACTATACATGTTGAAGTGAACTATACATGTTGACATGTTGAAGTGTACTATACATGTTGAAGTGAACTATACATGTTGAAGTGAACTATACATGTTGAAGTGAACTATACATGTTGAAGTGGACTATACATGTTGAAGTGAACTATACATGTTGAAGTGAACTATACATGTTGAAGTGAACTATACATGTTGAAGTGGACTATACATGTTGAAGTGAACTATACATGTTGAAGTGAACTATACATGTTGAAGTGAACTATACATGTTGAAGTGAACTATACATGTTGAAGTGGACTATACATGTTGAAGTGAACTATACATGTTGAAGTGGACTATACATGTTGAGCTGGATTATAAATGTTGAAGTGGACTGTATATGTTGAACTGGACTGTATTTGTTGAACTGGACTATACATGTTGAGCTGGACTATAAATGTTGAAGTGGACTGTATATGTTGAACTGGACTGTATTTGTTGAACTGGACTATACATGTTGAGCTGGACTATAAATGTTGAAGTGGACTGTATATGTTGAAGTGGACTATACATGTTGAACTGTTGAACTGACTATACTCAATGAACCTGCTTCAGGCTGATATCTCACCTGCTGATGTATTTATTGTCTGGTGATTCAGGTCAGCTACCTGGTAGCTGTCCTTAATCTAAGTCTTGTGGTGAAGCTCGAGGCTAGTTGTCCTTCGTCTGAGTGTTGTGGTGAAGCTAGAGGATAGCTGACCTTAGTAAGTGTTGTGGTGAAGCTAGAGGCTAGCTGTTCTTAGTCTAAGTGGTGTGGTGAAGCTAGAGGCTAGCTGTCCTTAGTCTATGTGGTGTGGCGAAGCTAGAGGCTAGCTGTCCTTAGTCTAAGTGTTGTGGTGAAGCTAGAGGCTAGCTGTCCTTAGTCTAAGTGGTGTGGTGAAGCTAGAGGCTAGCTGTCCTTAGTCTAAGTGTTGTGGTGAAGCTAGAGGCTAGCTGTCCTTAGTCTAAGTGTTGTGGTGAAGCTAGAGGCTAGCTGTCCTTAGTCTAAGTGGTGTGATGAAGCTAGAGGATAGCTGACCTTAGTCTAAGGGGTGTGGTGAAGCTACTGGCTAGTTGTCCTTAGTCTAAGGGGTGTGGTGAAGCTAGAGGCTAGCTGTCCTTAGTCTAAGTGTTGTGGTGAAGCTAGAGGCTAGCTTTCCTTAGTCTAAGTGGTGTGGTGAAGCTAGAGGCTAGCTGTCCTTAGTCTAAGGGGTGTGGTGAAGCTACTGGCTAGTTGTCCTTAGTCTAAGGGGTGTGGTGAAGCTAGAGGCTAGCTGTCCTTAGTCTAAGTGTTGTGGTGAAGCTAGAGACTAGCTTTCCTTAGTCTAAGTGGTGTGGTGAAGCTAGAGGCTAGCTGTCCTTAGTCTAAGTGTTGTGGTGAAGCTAGAGGCTAGCTGTCCTTAGTCTAAGTGTTGTGGTGAAGCTAGAGGCTAGCTGTCCTTAGTCTAAGTGGTGTGATGAAGCTAGAGGATAGCTGACCTTAGTCTAAGGGGTGTGGTGAAGCTAGAGGCTAGTTGTCCTTAGACTAAGGGGTGTGGTGAAGCTGGAGGATAGCTGTCCTTAGTCTAAGGGGTGTGGTGAAGCTAGAGGCTAGCTGTCCTTAGTCTAAGGGGTGTGGTGAAGCTAGAGGCTAGCTGTCCTTACTCTAAGTGGTGTGGTGAAGCTAGAGTCTAGCTGTCCTTAGTCTAAGGGGTGTGGTGAAGCTAGAGGCTAGCTGTCCTTACTCTAAGTGGTGTGGTGAAGCTAGATGCTAGCTGTCCTTAGTCTAAGGGGTGTGGTGAAGCTAGAGGCTAGCTGTCCTTAGTCTAAGGGGTGTGGTGAAGCTAGAGGGTAGCTGTCCTTAGTCTAAGGGGTGTAGTGAAGCTAGAGGCTAGCTGTCCTTACTCTAAGTGGTGTGGTGAAGCTAGAGGCTAGCTGTCCTTAGTCTAAGGGGTGTGGTGAAGCTAGAGGCTAGCTGTCCTTAGTCTAAGGGGTGTGGTGAAGCTAGAGGCTAGCTGTCCTTGGTCTAAGGGGTGTGGTGAAGCTAGAGGCTAGCTGTCCTTACTCTAAGTGGTGTGGTGAAGCTAGAGGCTAGCTGTCCTTAGTCTAAGTGGTGTGGTGAAGCTAGAGGCTAGCTGTCCTTAGTCTAAGGGGTGTGGTGAAGCTAGAGGCTAGCTGTCCTTACTCTAAGTGGTGTGGTGAAGCTAGAGGCTAGCTGTCCTTATTCTAAGGGGTGCGGTGAAGCTAGAGGCTAGCTGTCCTTACTCTAAGTGGTGCGGTGAAGCTAGAGGCTAGCTGTCCTTAGTCTAAGGGGTGTGGTGAAGCTAGAGGCTAGCTGTCCTTAGTCTAAGGGGTGTGGTGAAGCTAGAGGCTAGCTGTCCTTAGTCTAAGTGGTGTGGTGAAGCTAGAGGCTAGCTGTCCTTACTCTAAGTGGTGTGGTGAAGCTAGAGGCTAGCTGTTCTTAGTCTAAGGGGTGTGGTGAAGCTAGAGGCTAGCTGTCCTTAATCTAAGTGGTGTGGTGAAGCTAGAGGCTAGCTGTCCTTAGTCTAAGTGGTGTGGTGAAGCTAGAGGCTAGCTGTCCTTACTCTAAGGGGTGTGGTGAAGCTAGATGCTAGCTGTCCTTAGTCTAAGGGGTGTGGTGAAGCTAGAGGCTAGCTGTCCTTAGTCTAAGGGGTGTGGTGAAGCTAGAGGCTAGCTGTCCTTAGTCTAAGGGGTGTGGTGAAGCTAGAGGCTAGCTGTCCTTAGTCTAAGGGGTGTGGTGAAGCTAGAGGCTAGCTGTTCTTACTCTAAGTGGTGTGGTGAAGCTAGATGCTAGCTGTCCTTAGTCTAAGCGGTGTGGTGAAGCTAGAGGCTAGCTGTCCTTAGTCTAAGGGGTGTGGTGAAGCTAGAGGCTAGCTGTCCTTAGTCTAAGTGGTGTGGTGAAGCTAGAGGCTAGCTGTCCTTACTCTAAGTGGTGTGGTGAAGCTAGAGGCTAGCTGTCCTTAGTCTAAGTGGTGTGGTGAAGCTAGAGGCTAGCTGTCCTTAGTCTAAGGGGTGTGGTGATGCTAGAGGCTAGCTGTCCTTAGTCTAAGGGGTGTGGTGAAGCTAGAGGCTAGCTGTCCTTAGTCTAAGGGGTGTGGTGAAGCTAGAGGCTAGCTGTCCTTAGTCTAAGGGGTGTGGTGAAGCTAGAGGCTAGCTGTCCTTACTCTAAGTGGTGTGGTGAAGCTAGAGGCTAGCTGTCCTTAGTCTAAGGGGTGTGGTGAAGCTAGAGGCTAGCTGTCCTTAGTCTAAGGGGTGTGGTGAAGCTAGAGGCTAGCTGTCCTTACTCTAAGTGGTGTGGTGAAGCTAGAGGCTAGCTGTCCTTAGTCTAAGGGGTGTGGTGATGCTAGAGGCTAGCTGTCCTTAGTCTAAGGGGTGTGGTGAAGCTAGAGGCTAGCTGTCCTTAGTCTAAGTGGTGTGGTGAAGCTAGAGGCTAGCTGTCCTTACTCTAAGTGGTGTGGTGAAGCTAGATGCTAGCTGTCCTTAGTCTAAGTGGTGTGGTGAAGCTAGAGGCTAGCTGTCCTTAGTCTAAGGGGTGTGGTGATGCTAGAGGCTAGCTGTCCTTAGTCTAAGGGGTGTGGTGAAGCTAGAGGCTAGCTGTCCTTAGTCTAAGGGGTGTGGTGAAGCTAGAGGCTAGCTGTCCTTAGTCTAAGGGGTGTGGTGAAGCTAGAGGCTAGCTGTCCTTACTCTAAGTGGTGTGGTGAAGCTAGAGGCTAGCTGTCCTTAGTCTAAGGGGTGTGGTGAAGCTAGAGGCTAGCTGTCCTTAGTCTAAGGGGTGTGGTGAAGCTAGAGGCTAGCTGTCCTTACTCTAAGTGGTGTGGTGAAGCTAGAGGCTAGCTGTCCTTAGTCTAAGGGGTGTGGTGATGCTAGAGGCTAGCTGTCCTTACTCTAAGTGTTGTGGTGAAGCTAGATGCTAGCTGTCCTTAGTCTAAGGGGTGTGGTGAAGCTAGAGGCTAGCTGTCCTTAGTCTAAGGGGTGTGGTGAAGCTAGAGGGTAGCTGTCCTTAGTCTAAGTGGAGTGGTGAAGCTAGAGACTAGCTGTCCTTACTCTAAGTGGTATGGTGAAGCTAGAGGCTAGCTGTCCTTAGTCTAAGGGGTGTGGTGAAGCTAGAGGCTAGCTGTCCTTAGTTTAAGGGGTGTGGTGAAGCTAGAGACTAGCTGTCCTTACTCTAAGTGGTGTGGTGAAGCTAGATTCTAGCTGTCCTTAGTCTAAGGGGTGTGGTGAAGCTAGAGGCTAGTTGTCCTTAGTCTAAGTGGTGTGGTGAAGCTAGAGGCTAGTTGTCCTTAGTCTAAGGGGTGTGGTGAAGCTAGAGGATAGCTGTCCTTAGTCTAAGGGGTGTGGTGAAGCTAGAGGCTAGTTGTCCTTAGTCTAAGGGGTGTGGTGAAGCTAGAGGATAGCTGTCCTTAGTCTAAGGGGTGTGGTGAAGCTAGAGGCTAGTTGTCCTTAGTCTAAGGGGTGTGGTGAAGCTAGAGACTAGCTGTCCTTACTCTAAGTGGTGTGGTGAAGCTAGAGGCTAGCTGTCCTTAGTCTAAGGGGTGTGGTGAAGCTAGAGGCTAGCTGTCCTTACTCTAAGTGGTGTGGTGAAGCTAGAGGGTCAGAGAAAGTGTTGCTGATGGACTACGGTGTTTGCTTGTATGGACACAGACCCACATGGCTGTTTGAACCATTGACGTGTTAGAGTTGGTCGAGTCTGGGCTAGGGTTAGTCAGAGAAGGGGATAACAGAAGCGTTTCTAAGAAGCTCACATTCACTGAGGGATCATGGTTCTCCAGGCCCATAAATCTTGCCTTCGACCAAGGTTATTAGCAGAGGCCTTAAGACAAAGCAGCACACAGTTATCACATGATTTCTCTCTCCTTCTGTCTGTCTATTTCGTTATCCCTTTATCATTCTCTCTTACGTCTCTCTCTCTCTCTCTCTCTCTCTCTCTCTCTCTCTCTCTCTCTCTCTCTCTCTCTCTCTCTCTCTCTCTCTCTCTCTCTCTCTCACACACACACACACACAACAACTTAAAAGAGGGAGAGAGAGAGAGAGAGCACAATAGTTTTTTGGGGGGGCGGGTGTTTGATGGTGGGAGCGTGTGTAACCTCATCCTCATCAGCTGGCATGTGCCGTTGGCTCATGTTGGAAATTGTGTTTATGTTTGGGAGAGTGAGTGGGAACATGGAGACAGAAGAGAATACAGAGGAATGCCAGGGGGTAATCTGTAGGTCATGTATTCTAAGCATCAATTAGATGTGGATCAGAGTGATTTTCCTCTGTCACCTTCACTAACACCCCTCCAAACACACACACAGATGCATGCATTTATTTTATTATTTAACCAGGGGAAACTCATTGAGACCAGGGTCTCATTTTCAAGGGTGCCCTGGGAACAATAAACCAAGTCAGTCTCAAAACAACACTGTCAATTTCCCATTTCAACAAATCAAATTCAAAAGTGACATCAAATTTAACATCAATCAAACATCAATCAAAACAAGTGCAGTTCTCCTTCACCACATTCCCCATCAAAGTCCTGAACTGATCCTTTGAGACCAGAGAGTCAAGCCTCAAAGTGTACTACAGGTCATTCCATTCGCTAGAGGCACAATAACTAAGGTATTGTTCCTGGACTCTGTGGAGACCCGAGGAACTTCTAGAACCAGCCAGTCTTGAGAGCGAGTCTGGTAGTGGGTGGATTTCCAATTAAGAAGTGAGGTAGTTGTGTGTGTGTGTGTGTGTGTGTGTGTGTGTGTGTGTGTGTGTGTGTGTGTGTGTGTGTGTGTGTGTGTGTGTGTGTGTGTGTGTGTGTGTGTGTGTGTGTGTGTGTGTGTGTGTGTGTGTGTGTGTGTGTGTGTGTGTGTGTGTGTGTTCCACACAAAGAGGTCAAAAAATGGTCAGTTGCTCTTCCTTCAGCAGTGGGTGAATGCAAAGGCCCTTTATTTCTGTGATTTATGTAATTAGCACAGGACAGGTTCAGAGGAAACCAAGTACAAAAAAATGCACAACACAGCATCACTTTTCCTCTTTTCTCAATCTTGCCGTCCGCTCTCCCCTCCCCCCCCCACACACACACACACACACACACGCACACACGCACACACGTGCACACACACACACACGCACACGCACACACGCACACACACACACACACACACACACGCACACACGCACACACGTGCACACACACACACACGCACACGCACACGCACACACGCACACACACACACGCACACACACACACACGCACAAACACACACACACGCACAAATGCACACACACACGCACACACACACGCACACACACACGCACACGCACACACACGCACACAGCAACACAATCCTCTTCGGAATATAAATTCTGATTGTCCAGCAGCCCTCCAATCTTCCCTATGGCTCCAGCCAATATTAAGTCATTTAGCTTAGCAACGGAGGGAAAAAAACACACAAAGATTCGTTCTCACACTCGACCCCGCGTCTCTTGTGCTCCTTTAGAAGGAAGCAGAAATGCCATCTTATTCACTGTTAAGGCAAAACGTTCATTGGTAATGTATTATTTTAATGACAGGCGTTAAATCAGCAGCCTCGTCAAGGCATTGTGGAAGCACATTTACATCCTTAACTTCTCACCATTTGGCTCCAATGAACCATGGTAGGTTTTAACTGCAACTGGGCAGTGGTGGAAAAAGTACCCAATTGTCATACTTGAGTAAAAGTAAAGATACCTTCATAAAAACTGACTAAGGAGAATACCCAGGAGAATACCCAGGAGAATACCCAGGAGAATACCCAGGAGAATACCCAGGAGAATACCCAGGAGAATACCCAGGAGAATACCCAGGAGAATACCCAGGAGAATACCCAGGAGAATACCCAGGAGAATACCCAGGAGAATACCCAGGAGAATACCCAGGAGAATACCCAGGAGAATACCCAGGAGAATACCCAGGAGAATAATACTTGAGTAAAGTCTGACAGTATTTGGTTTTAAATATACTTAAGAATCAAAAGTAATCATAAGTAAAAGTAGAAATTATAAAGCGTGTGTTTAGTGAGTCTTGCAGATCAGAGGCAGTAGGGATGACCAGGAATGTTCTCTTGATAAGTGTGTGAATTGGATAATTTTTCTAAACTGCTAGCATTCAAAATGTAACAACTACATTTGGGTGTCAGGGAAAACGTAGTGGAGTAAAAGTAGTCAGAAATATAAATAGTTATTTTTTACATTTTATTTAGCAAAGTAGAGATACCCCCAAAAACTATTTAAGTAGTACTTTAAAGTATTTTTACTTAAGTACTTTCCGCCACTGTAAATGGGAAACATTTTTCAACATTGGATAATACTTTGCTTTAGCGATGCTAGTTTTAGATTTAATGGATTTAGCTATATGATAGATAGCACTCCATTGGTGAAGCACAGCATTCTTTTTACTAGACAGCAAAGATACTGTTGAGTAAATAGATGTTCTGATCGGACGGACACCTTTTTGGTGCATCAAAGTGAAAAAATTAACATTTAGGTTTGTGGGCACATACACACACTTCATACACTTGTGTAAGGTATCGTTTCCGTCAGTGGTGATCTGCCTTAGCAAGCACACAGGCAGGAGCTGAGGTCCCCACTCATATAGAGCAGAGAAGAGAGAAGAGGAGAGGTATGACCCACTAACATCCACAGGCCACAGCCAGTCCAGATAGCATCTCCAAGCCTGCTGTGGACAGCCTCTCCTTATTACCTAGGATCTAATGGAGTCCGATCTCCCACTCCCTCTCCCTCCGGCTAGGCACAGGAGCACCTGTCAATCAGGCCATGCAGCTAATGCCATCCATATGAGGCTAACAAGCAAGTAATTCTGAAAATCCCAAACTCCACCTTTTATTTACCCTCCTCATAGGGGACATATTTCCTTATTGACATGTGTCACATGGGCTTCACATGGGCTTCATGAGGAAGGACGTTTTTTATGTGTTTGAGGAGAAGGGAGATGTGCATTGTGATGACTGTAGGAGAGAGGTAGGAGAGCTGAGCGGCCATTGACTTGGATATGGTATTATGGAATGGCCCCTAAAGTCTTGGCCCTTGTTCTGAACTAATTCAATGTAATGTGGTGCCCTTGATCCTGGGGGGTGAAGGAAAACTCTTGATCCTGGGGGGTGAAGGAACACCCTTGATCCTGGGGGGTGAAGGAAAACTCTTGATCCTGGGGGTGAAGGAACACCCTTGATCCTGGGGGTGAGGGAACACCCTTGATCCTGGGGGGTGAAGGAAAACTCTTGATCCTGGGGGGTGAAGGAACACCCTTGATCCTGGGGAGTGAAGGAACACCCTTGATCCTGGGGGGTGAGGGAACACTCTTGATCCTGGGGGGTGACGGAACACCCTTTATCCTGGGGGTGAAGGAACACCCTTGATCCTGGGGGGTGAGGGAACACCCTTAATCCTGGGGGGTGAAGGAACATCAGCAGATGAAATGAAGGCAGAGTAATTAAAAACTAACTGCGAAACGATATCATGACACAACAAATGTAATAAATAACGTCTGGGCAGGCCGTCAAAGGGGTCTAATGTTTCCAGGGATCCAGCATCGGGAGCGGAGGTGACACCGAATGTGTTGTCAAGCGTAAATCCCAATGCAGAATGGCAGGTGAGATGGGTGTCCGTATATCAAAGGCCTCAGTGAATCTTGGTGCCATTTGATCTCTGCTCAGGAAATTCAAAATTCCAGGCAGATCAGGGGTGAAACTGAGAGGCCCTTAAGCCCGGCTTGTGCAAGTGATTAGGGGCAGCTGTTTCGATTCACATTTCGGAGGACTTGAACTCTGCAACCTGACACATTTTTATATGGCTGGGGCCGGGACAGATGGGGCAGGGGAAAGGGCGATGGTCACGGCAATGGAGGTGGTAGTCTAGCGTAGAGAAAGGGGAGGTTGTCAATAGTGAGTGTGATGGAGGAGTGCAGTGGAAAACGAATATCAAATCAAATCAAACGTTATTTGTTACATGCGCCGAATATAGCAGGTATGCCTTACCGTGAATATCTTAATTACAAGCCCCTAATCAACAATGCAATTCAAGAAATAGAGTTAAGAAAACATCTACTAAGTAATCTAAAGTAAAACATTTAATAAAAAGTAACTCAATAAAGTTACAAAACAATAACAAGGTTATATACAGAGGGTAGCGGTACTGAGTCAATGTCTGGAGATACAGGTAAGTTCAGGTCATTTGTACATGTAGGTAAGGGTAAAGTGACTATGCATTGATAATAAACAGCGAGTAGCAGCAGTGTAAAAACAAAGGTTGGGGGGCGGGGGTATATGTAAATAGTCCAGATGGCCATTTGATTAGTAGTTCAGCAGTCTAATGGCTTGGGGGTAGAAGCTGTTAAGGTTCCTTTTGGACCCAGACTTGGCGCTCTGGTACCGCTTGCCGTGTGATAGCAGAGAGAACAGTCTATGACTAGCGTGGCTGGAGTCTTTGAATTTTTTTAGGGCTTTCCTCAGACAACGCCTGGTATAGAGGTCCTGGATGGCAGGAAACTTGGCCCCTGTTGATCCGTACGCACTACCCTCTGTAGCGTCTTATTGTCCGAAGCTGAGCAGTTGCCATACCAGGCAGTGATGCAACCAGCTGTAGAACTTTTTGAGGATCTGGGGACCCATGTCATATATTTTAAGTCTCCTGAGGGGGAACAAGTGTTGTCGTGCCATCTTCACGACTGTCTTGGTGTATCTGGATCATGATAGTTTGTTGGTGATGTGGGCACCAAGGAACTTGAAACTCTCGACCCTCTCCACTACAGCAACGTCAATGTTAATGGGGGCCTGATCAGCCCTCCTTTTCCTGTAGTCCACGATTAGCTCCTTTGTCCACGATGCTCACATTGATGGAAAGGTTGTTGTCCTGGCACCACACTGCCAGGTCTCTGACCTCCTCCCTACAGGCTGTCTCATCGTTGACGGTGATCAGGCCTCCCCAATGTTGTGTCATCAGCAACCTTAATGATGGTGTTGGAGTCGTGACTAGCCACGCAGTCATGGGTGAGCAGTCCGTCAGGAAGTCCAGGATCCAGTTGCAGGGGGAGGTGTTTGGTCCCAGGGTCGTTAGCTTAGTGATGAGTTTTATGGGCACTATGGTGTTGAACGCTGAGCTGTATTCAATGAACAGCATTCTCATATAGGTGTTCCTTTTGTCCAGGTGGGAAAGGGCAGTGTGGAGTACAATTGAGATTGTGGATCTGTTGGGGCAGTATGCAAATTGGAGTGGGTCTAGGGTTTCCGGGATGATGGTATTGATGTGAGCCAAGCCCAGCCATTCAAAGCACTTCATGGCTACCGACGTGAGTGGTACTGGGCAGTAGTCATTTAGGCATGTTACCTTCATATTCTTGGAGACAGGGACTATGGACTTGAAACATGTGGGTATTACAGACTCGGTCAGGGAGAGGTTGAAAATGTCATTGAAGACATTTACCAGTTACTCAGCACATGCTCTGAGTGCACACCCTGGTAATCCGTCTGGCCCCTGCCTTGTGAATGTTGACCTGTCTAAAGGTTTTACTAACGTTGGCTACAGAGAGTGTGAACACACAGTCGTGTGAGCGAGTGCTCTCGTGTATATTTCAGCATTGCTTGCTTCGAAGCGAGCATCGAAGGCATTTAGCTTGTCTGTTAGGCTTGTGTCACTGGGCAGCTCGCGGCTGGCTTTCCCTTTGTAGTTTGTAGTAGTTTGCAAGCCCTGCCACATCTAACGAGCATCAGAGCCAGAGTAGTAGGATTCAATCTTAGTCCTGTATTGACACTTTGCCTGTTGATGGTTTGTCTGATGGCATAGCGGGATTTCTTATAACCATCTGGAATAGTTTCCCGCTCCTTGAAATTGGCAGATCTAGCCTTTTGCTTGGTGCGGATGTTGCCTGTAATCCATTGCTTCTGGTTGGGATGTGTACGTACAGTCACTGTGGGGACGAAGTCGTCAATGCACTTATTTATGAAGCCAGTGACTGAGGTGGTATACTCCTCAATGCAATTGGATGAATCACGGAACATATTCCAGTCTGTGTTAGCAAAACAGTCCAGTAGCCTAGCATCCGTGTCATCTGACCACTTCCGTATTAAATGAGTCACTGGTACTTCCTGCTTTAGTTTTGGCTTGTAAGAGGGAATCAGTAGGATATAATACTGGTCAGATTTGCTAAATGGAGGGCCAGGGAGAGCTTTGAATGCATCTCTTTATTTGGCGGAAAGATGGAGTTATTTTCCCTCTGGTTGCACATGTGACAAGCTGGTAGAAATAATGTAAAACGGATTCATGTTTGCCTGCATTAAAGTCCCCGGCCACTAGGAGCGCCGCTTCTGGATGAGCAAATTCTTGTTTGCTTTTTGGCCTTATATAGCTCATTGTGTGCAGCCTTAGTGCCAGCATCATTTTGTGGTGGTAAATAGATGGCTATGAATAATACAGATGAGAACTCTCTTTGTGGATAGTGTGGTCTACAGCTTATCATGAGGCAGGTGAGCAATACCTCGAGACTTCTTTAATATTAGACATTGCGCACCAGCAGTGATTGGCAAATAGACACACACCCCTGCATCTCTTCTTACCAGACCCAGCTGATCTGTCTTGCCGATGCATGGAAAACCCAGCAAGCTCTACATTATCCATGTCGTTGTTCAGCCACTAGTCTGTGAAATGTAAGATATTACAGTTTTTAATATCGTGTTGGTAGGATAGTCTTGACTGTAGATCATTCCGTTTGTTTTCCAGTGATGTTGCACATTGGCCAATAGAACCGGTGTTAATGGTGATTTACTCACTCACCTATGAATGCAAATAAGGCACCCAAACCTTCTCCCTCGGTATCTACACATTTTTTCACGCTAATGACGGGGATTTGGGCCTGAAAGCAGTACATCCTTAGAGTTGAACCCAATTAAAGTAAAAACTCTTTGTCCAGTTCGAGGTGAGTAATCGTTGTTCTGATATCCAGAAGCTCACAGACATTATGTACAAAATGAATTACAAACAATGCGAAAAAACAAACAAGATAGCACAGTTGGTTAGGAGCCCGTAAAATGGCAGCCATCTCCTCCGGCGCTATTAATATGGTGCCGGAGGAGATGGCTATATTATTTTCTATGGAAGTCATCTTCCCCAAAAACATTTTGTACAAGAGCATCAGTGTGTTCAAGACACATACTGGATATCACTTTCCATTACAATTCTTTGAAAAACATTAACACATAACCCGATGACATCTGTCCAGACCAAGAGGTGGATCTCACAGTCTACTGCTAACTATTTCATGCTATGGATGGCTATGAGTGCCAATGAGAGCAGCCGGCCTGGATGGATGTCACTTGTAACGTGAAAGATCTGTGACAGCAAGCTAAGGTCAAGGCTCTCCTTTTTCTAAACACTTCTCTCAATTAGCAGGCCTCCTTGTGAAGGAGATGACAGGAGTGGTCAGTTGGGGACATGTAGTCATATTTTGTGTGGCAGGGACGTTAGAGAGATAAATGGGGCAGAGGAGGAAACCAGTGTAGAGAAAATATAGGCCCAGGCATATATCAACGATTAGTCCCAAACGTGAGCTGACAGCTAGATGCCTGACCTTGCCTGAACAACCCCACGCTTCATCAACATCATTTCCATGCCAAGTCATTTAGACACAATTCTTTTTCCGGCTAGGCTCGGGGACCTCAACCTCCAAAAGACCTCCACAATATCGTGACAGAGCCAAGTTTTAGAGTAAGGGCTTAAGATGAGGTGGTAGTTAACCACATTACAGGAAATCTTCACACCATCAATGGTCCTTAAGGACGGGATGGCAGAGTCCTATTACAAAGGTTTCGTTCCAAATGGCACCATATTCCCTACATAGTGCACTTCATTTCACCAGAGCCTATACAACTCTGGTCAAAAGTAGTGCACGAAAGAGGGAATATGGTTGAATGCTTAGAGGAGTTAACAAAGAGACTTCAGCTTAATTAGTGGATAGATGGGGCCTCTCTGGTGGCGCAGTGGTCTAAGGCTGTGCCACCAGAGACTGCAGAGCCCAGGCTCTGTCGCAGCCGGCTCAAACCGGGAGCTCCATGGGGCGGAGCACAATCGGCCTAGCGTCTTCCGGGTTAGGGAGGGTTTGGCCGGCAGGGATATCCTTGTCTCATCGCACACTAGCGACTCCTGTGGCGCTGACCAGGTCGCTACGTGTACGGTGTTTCCTCCAACACATTGGTGCGGCTGGCTTCCGGGTCGGATACACGCTGTGTTAAGAAGCAGTGCGGCTGGGTTGGGATGGGTTTTGGAGGACGCATGGCTCACGACCTTCGCCTCTCCCGAGTCCGTATGGGAGTTGCAGCGATGAGACAAGACAGACAATTGGATTCCATGGAAAAGGGGGTAAAATATATTTTTTAATGAGTGGATAGATGTCCTGGTTATTAGACTATGATCTTTCCCCCTGTTTCAGAAGACACAGGGCATTCTGGTAAGGGGTGAACAGCTGCCATGTTAATCTAAAGATGTGCATGGAATAACACACACACGCACACGCACGCACGCACGCACACACACACACACACACACATATAACCTTTCCCCCAGTATCCAGTAGACCCCCAGTTGAACTCTGTGAATTCTTACCTAAGAGGAGCCCCCCTCCTCCACCTCCAGATTATCCCGAACTAATGATTAACTTATCAGTAAACAACAAAGAGAGATATGACCCTTTGATCAGGTATCTGCTGCAAGTGTTTGTTAGGAGAGAGATGACCTTTTGACCTGTCTGACCTGCACCAGATACCTGATAAGTGTTTGTTAGGGAGAACTTGCCACAGCCAGGACCTATAATTCTTTCTACACCAACAGTATGACAGACTGTGATACTAGCCTCAGTATGACAGACTGTGATACTAGCCTCAGTATGACAGACTGTGATCCTAGCCTCAGTATGTCAGACTGTGATACTAGCCTCAGTATGACAGACTGACACTAGCCTCAGTATGACAGACTGTGATACTAGCCTCAGTATGACAGACTGTGATACTAGCCTCAGTATGACAGACTGTGATACTAGCCTCAGTATGACAGACTGTGATACTAGCCTCAGTATGACAGACTGTGATACTAGCCTCAGTATGACTGACTGTGATACTAGCCTCAGTATGACAGACTGTGATACTAGCCTCAGTATGACAGACTGACACTAGCCTCGGTATGACAGACTGTGATCCTAGCCTCAGTATGACAGACTGTGATACCAGCCTCAGTATGACAGACTGTGATACCAGCCTCAGTATGACTGACTGTGATACCAGCCTCAGTATGACAGACTGTGATACTAGCCTCAGTATGACAGACTGAGAAACTAGCCTCAGTATGACAGACTGTGATACTAGCCTCAGTATGACAGACTGTGATACTAGCCTCAGTATGACAGACTGTGATACTAGACTCAGTTTGACAGACTGTGATACTAGCCTCAGACTGTGATACTAGCCTCAGTTTGACAGACTGTGATACTAGTCTCAGTATGACAGACTGAGGTCACCATAATGAATGGTTCAGTACAAATATGTATACCGAAGACACATTTCAGTTGAATGCATTCAGTTGCACAACTGACTAGGTATCCACCCTTTCCTTTACACCCATAGTTAGGGGGGTCATGATTTGATGATTTTTTCCTACGGCCTTCCATGGTTCTGTTGATTGAGTCTTAAATTAAAAAGCAACAGCAGACAATCTGCATGTGCACAAAACACACCTCCCCATCAAGCTGAGAGACTGTCAGTTCCACTACAGGGGAAGCTCTGGGGTGACAGGCTGGGCTGGGTTGGGTTGGCTGGTCATGGTCGTTGATTGTATCTGGCTATATTTAGCCGGCTGAGAGAACCCAGTGATGTCCAATATCTGGGTGTATTTAGCTGGGTAAAAGACCCCTGTAGTGTTTAATCTCTGGTTGTATTTAGCCGGGTGAAAGAGCCCTGTGATGTCCAATATCTGGGTATATTTAGCTGGGTAAAAGACCCCTGTAGTGTTTAATCTCTGGTTGTATTTAGCCGGGTGAAAGAGCCCTGTGATGTTTAATCTCTGGTTGTATTTAGCCGGGTAAAAGAGACCTGGGATGTTTAATCTCTGGGTGTATTCAGCCGGGTAAAAGAGACCTGTGATGTTTAACATGGTCCAAGCACACCATGACAGTTGTGAAGCAGGCATAACAAAACCTATTCCCCCTCAGGAGAGTGAAAATATTTGGCATGGGTCCTCAGATCCTCAAAAGTTTCTACAGCTGCACCATCGAGAGCATCCTGACTGGTTGCATCACTGCCTGGTATGGCAACTGCTCGGCCTCTTACCGCAAGGCACTACAGAGGGTAGTGCGAACGGCCCAGTACATCACTGGGGCTAAGCTGCCTGCCATCCAGGACCTCTATACCAGGCAGTGTCAGAAGAAGGCCCTACAAATTGTCAACGACTCCAGCCACCCTAGTCATATACTGTTCTCTCTGATACCACATGGCAAGTGATACCGGGGCGCCAAATCTAGGTCCAAGAGGCTTCTAAACAGCTTCTACCTCCAAGCCATGAGACTTCTGACCATCTTGTCAAATGGCTACCCAGACAACTCGCATTGCCCCCCCACCCCACCCTCCACATCACTGCCACTCTCTGTTGCCATCTATGTATAGTCACTTTAATTAACTCTGACTACATGTGCATACTACCTCAACTAACCGGTGCCCCCGCACATTGACTCTGTACCGGCACACCCCTGTATATATTATATTATTGCTGCTCTTTAATTCTTGTTACTTTTATCTCTTATTCTTATCCATATATTTTTTAACTGCTCTGTTGGTTAGGGGCTGGTAAGTAAGCATTTCACTGTACACCAGTTGTATTCAGTGCATGTGACTAATACAATTTGATTTGATTTGCTAACAGCGCTATCCATGCTAACAGCACCAACAGTGCTAACCATGCTAACCTTTAGCAGCTAGTGAGCTTCAGGGAGAGAGAGGCCTTGCTTTAGCTCTAACTCAACCCAGTCTTATGGGTCCCAAACTTTATTGGGTTAGGGCTAATTATTTGTAATGTGCTCTGTTGTAAACTATTATTTCAGGAAGACTAATCAGTCATGGCTTTGTTTATATAAACTGGTAAATTGGTTAACAATACTGGGGCTATAGCGCTCCACTCTTTTGATCTAGTCAAAGACTGTTGTGCAGTTGCAGGTGAACTGTAAATCAAACTGTCAATAAGCATTAAAGAGACAGATCAGAGACTCAGCCTGTTGTTTCATATTGAGACTCTGGAAGCTCTTTGACCCTGAACGAATGAACCACACGCCACTTCAAAATGTTCTCCACTGAAGTTGAATAAATGTACATCGTTGGATCCTCTGGTACGACAACATTACATGTTTGCTTTTAGGTTGAGTCCTCTGTGTTAAGAAGAAGGCAAAAAAGCTACAGGAGAGAAAAATGGACTGTTTTGGGAACTGGCAGTACGACTATTCCATTGACAACAATGCAGCGGTGAAAGAGAGACTTTGATATAATCTTGACCATGACATGTATTAAAGAGTCTATCTCTGCCCGTGTCTGATATTAGGCAGCTCTAAAGCTCATGCCAATTGCCAGTTTCCCAGTGGGGTGAACAGGGAGGATGTCAGTGGCCCTGGCAGGCAGTTCACCCACCCTCAGCCCTGAGCCTGTAATCTCCGATTAAGGGGTGGATCAAAGCCTGGATTTAATCTGGGCCACTGGGCAAGGCCGGGCATAATAACACCATGGCACCGTGTGCTGTTTATGCCCTCGACCATACACACAGACTTTGTGTACCCGTCGTTAGTGCCACTGTAACGATCTGAGCATAAACACACTACGTCCTTTTGGTTGCAGTGTGGCCACAGGGGATGATGAGCAGACACAGAGACACTGAGAAAGGAAGGAGTCTAAATGACTAGATGGCAGAGTTGGGATTAGAGATGGGTGAAGGATGACAAAGGCAAACGCAAACGCTCCCTAATATAATAATAATAATAATATATGCCTCCACTCTCCACCCCCCGACTCCTTTTCTCTCCAACTGAGCTACAGAAGGACACACACACACACACACACACACACACACACACACACACACACACACACACACACACACACACACACACACACACACACACACACACACACACACACACACACACACACACACACACACACACACACACACACACACACACACACACGCTTTGCTAGTTTTGCTTGATTAAAGTCATAGCGGTCAGGTCTTGGTTTGGGATGGTCTTGGACAGAGCGATGTTTGTGGAGTCCGCTCTGCCTCAAAGGCTCTCTTGTCAGAAGAGACTCTCTCTCTCTCTCTCTCTCTCTCTCTCTCTCTCTCTCTCTCTCTCTCTCTCTCTCTCTCTCTCTCTCTCTCTCAAGCACCTCTCTCTTTTTTTTCTCTCCCTCCCTCATATTCTTTCCTCCCCTTTGTCCAGATTCAGCAGGGCAGGGATAGTGGAGTGGGTCATAATGGTGCAACGAGAGGCCACTTGGACCTCTCTCTCTCTCACGCTGAGGCCCTGGCGCTCCTTTGTATTGCGCTGGGTGATTTGTCAGGCGCCAGTGGCAAAAGTCGAGCCCCTGAGGTTGAAAGGCTATGACCCCAGGAGTGCTGAGTGGGAGGCCCGCCCCGGGGCCAGAAGAATGGCCGTCCGCCAGGGACAGGACACCACAAAGGCCTGATCTGCAAACTTCAGGTAGGGCCCTGTTACTCGAGCTGACAAGGGTGTGATGGCCTGAATGGAGTAGGAGGAGGAGCTGGAGGGGTTGGAGTTTGTTGTGTGGGGTAGTAGGGGGCTTCAACCATTGCCTCTACTCTTCCAGGCTTTCTGATAAAATCTATTACAACTAATCTCTCCCAACATAATAAACAAAATAGTAAACAATGGTGTTGTTTACCCATTTGTGTGAGACCCTTTTGGGCCTTTGTGTGTGCTGCTGGGTTGAATACAGGCAGAGGGTTCAGCCACACACACACATAGGGGACTGACAGTTGACACACTGGGCCAAGCTCCTAGACGTGCCTTCTCTCTCCCCCCACCCCCCTCTATCTCTCTCTCTCTCAATTCAATTTAAGGGGCTTTATTGGCATGGGAAACATATGTTTACCCTGCCAAAGCAAGTTAAATAGATAAAATACAATAAAATATTAACAGTAAACATTACATGTTCTTCACTGGTTTCCCTTTAATTGTGGCAACAGGTTACAAATCTTGCTGCTGTGATTGAACACTATGGTATTTCAGCCAATCTACAAACAATGCATGCAGGTGTCACGGTTTTCATATGGTGAAGGAGAGTCGGACCAAACTGCAGCATGTATATTGCGATCCATGTTTAATCAAACAACGTCAACACGAATAAACACAAACACTACAAAACAATAAACGACACAAAAACAAAACCAGCCTATACTTGTGTCAACTAACACAGCACAAGGACATCAAGACACTCAGGACAATCACGCACAATACAACCAAATAATATGGCTGCCTAAATATGGTTCCCAATCAGAGACAACGATAAACACCTGCCTCTGATTGAGAAACACTTCAGACAGCCATAGACTCTCCTAGAACACCCCACTAAGCTACAATCCCACTAAGCTACACACCACATACAAAAACCCAATACATGAAGAAAAACACAAAATACTTTGACCAGGGCGTGACAGCAGGGCAGAATTAGGCCAATATCCACTAATAATACAAAAAAAAAAAAACTATGAAGTTTTGGAAACATCTAAAATACAGTGACCCCCTCTCATATCACTACCAAGCCCTGCAATGCCAAGATCTGAGCAAAGAAAAGAGTCCCCTCATCAGGCTGGTCCTGAGTTCACAAACCTGTTCTACTAACACACTGAAGCCTCATGACCAGAACATAGAATCAATCAGGATAAACCAAATTACAACACAGTCAAAACAAAACTATATTGCTTATTGGGAAACACAAGCACAAACACAAAGCAAAATGCAGTGCTATCTGGCCCTAAATCGACAGTACACTGTAGCTAAATATTTGACCATGGTTACTGATCAAAACCTTAGAAAAACCTTGACAAAGTACAGATTCAGT